>NW_009197117.1:4942-62325 GCF_000690835.1 Fulmarus glacialis
GCAGAAAGTGGAGGCAGAGTAGAGGAGAAGATTGTTTACCTCTGATGGCTTGTTTTCTAGTCTCAGCAGCACTTTCGAAATATAATTGTGTTTCCTTCTCTAAATGTCCATAGTTGCTTTCTGTATGACCAAATGGCTTTAAGAATAGTATTTAATATTCAATGCCAGATTTTCCCCGTGATAAATATAACAATTAAGTTATTTTGAAGCCTTTGTTTTTATAATCTTTAATTTATGACATGATTTCAAATGCTTTGCAAGAAGCAATGGGTAGCAGGGGAGACATAACATTTTGGAATTGTAAAGATGGCACAAAAGCTAGAGTTTATTTTCTCAAGTCCTCTTTTTAAAAGGGCAAGCTAAGAGAGATGGGAGATTTCAGAGTATGGATCAGTAACGTTGTAACAGTTGTGATATAACATGAGAAGATAGCAATGGAAGAATGATGGCTATAGTCTTCACTGAAATGTGCTATGTACCCTTAAGTATCGGGTTGTTTTGCTTATCCCCTGGCTCAGGAACTGCTCAGAAGAGGATGTTTTTTATGGTCTCAACATAATTGCATAATTGTAAGTGTTTGTTCATGTCCCAAAGCTTATCATCATTTTGGTACTACTGCCAGTTTCTGTGCAGAGATGCTGTAAATCAGTTTGTTATTGTATTAGAACTGTACCTCATTCCAGTAAGTGCCCTTACACATTAAAATTTAGCAGATGAAACCATCTCACTGGTCAAAAGAAAAGAAAGGGGAAAAATAGTAGGCTTTTAGTTAACTGAATCCTTCTGAAACTCCACTGCTTTCCCATGTAGGATCCAGCTAGCTTCCTCCTTTCAGGTTCACGGGATCATCTT
Organism: Fulmarus glacialis; assembly: GCF_000690835.1. Lineage (NCBI taxonomy): Eukaryota > Metazoa > Chordata > Aves > Procellariiformes > Procellariidae > Fulmarus > Fulmarus glacialis. Next base: position 5,795 of record NW_009197117.1, read on the forward strand.
GTGCATTAGGCAGGAAGAAACCAGGACCTGTTTGGTGCCTTTTTGTCTTTAAGAAATATTTGTACACTTCTGTCGAATTGAATAAATGTTCTGTGCCTTTCTGCAAAACTGTAGCTTTGATTCATTGTCGGGTCCTCCAAAGAAGTTTGAAAACAGGAGGGAAAAAAAAAAAAAAATCTCCTTGCCTGATTTGCACTCTGTCCTGCTGCAGATGTGCCTGCCTTGATCCAGTGCAGCCAAAGCTGTGCTCCAGGCACCTCAGCTGGCAAAACCAAGGACGTGCCTATTCGAGGAGGTGCGGGCAGCCCTCTCGACTGGCCAGGTGCTGCTTAGCGTGGCTGACGGTATCGGCAGCGGGGCAGCAGGGATGCAGCTGCACAGCTCCTGGATCAGAGGTGCCTCACATCTGCCCAGCTCACGGGGCAGAGGAGCGCAGGATTGCCCCTGCCCATTTGCCTGGATAAGCCCCAAGCATCGTATGGTTTCCATTTTACCCTAAGCCTTATGTTGTGCGAAATCTCTTGCAGGGGGCAGAGTTTTAAATAGTAGAGGTTTGTCAGCGAGGATTTCCTTATGCGGAGGGTTCTCTTCCAGGGACTGGTGTGCTATTGGGAATATTCAAAATCAGAGCTTTCTGAGTTGCATCTTACGGGGCTACCAGACTAGCTGTTCAGTTGGTATCTTGGGCTAACAACCGAGCGACTGACCTTCTCGATGAGCAGGACCTGATTCCCACCTGGTACTAATTGGTGTGCCCATGTCATCAGGGAAAGATTTGGCCTGCAGATGTACTTTCCAGTTTCTATTTCCGGCCTTTAAGACTCCTTCTCACCTGACAGCACTTCTTTAATATGTCTCTTTATAAGAGAAAAAAACTTTTTAGAATTTCTGGAAATGTTTTACCTTCTTTACATTTCACAGTTAGACTGAAATTAAAATGGGAATCCAACCTCTCTTAAGGGTCCTACAGTAAGGACAGTCCACAGCCTCTCTATTTTACCAGTCAGCAATGAATTCAGGGTTGCCATCTGGACAGCTTTTGGCAAATTTCTGAATAGCCAGACCAGTTTCTTGGGATGCAGTATGTCCCAGGATACATGCATTGCCCAGGGACCAGCGGGAAATTGGGAAAAACTGAGTAGTTTTCTCCGCAGTCACTCTTTCTGTATTTTATTATGCCTTCGCTGAAACATCTGGTACTGGTTACTGTCAAATCCAAGCTGCTGGATGGATAGCTGCTGTCCCAGCCCAGTGTGGGAATTCCCGTATAAGCGTCTTGCCACTGGGAGAGCAAGAGAGGATACTGCTGCTCTCATCAGTTTTAATTGAGGGGCTGGGAGTTGAAAAGCATCTGGCCGGGACTTCAGCTGTTGTGCAAATTCCTCAAGTCCCCTAACATCGGGCAGCATCTTATTTTGCTCACCTGTGTTTACAGTAAAACTTCTGGCACTTGAGGAAGGCAAAGGCAGGAAACAGGTGGCCTCTAGATTTAGGTATTTTAATTGTAGAAAATGTTTAAACTATAGGCCAGTATGGTCTCGGCAGGTGCTCTTTATAACAAGATGTATTATGCACCCCTGAACTCTGTCCATTATTTAGGCATTTCTTAATACTTAGCAGAATTTAAATGCAGCCCCAATGAGACTCGGCCATTTTAGCAGGCTGCATTTTCATTCAGTCAGGCATATATTAATGATTCGTCTTCTTTTTTAATTAGAAAAATATATTCAGAAGTTTTCCCCTTCACCTTTATTACATTATTTTGAAGTGGGCTTATTTGCAAGGTCTGTTGTTTTTATTTTTAACTCATCCCATATATTGTGGTTTTTTGCCACGCTTCTCAAGACATCTTGCCTCTGAAAGCTCAAAATCTAATTTAGTCATTCATTTCAGTGTTTAAACTAAAGGAGCAGTTACCGTACCGCAAATCCCCACGGCACTGGGCTGGGCTTTCTCTTTGTTTTTTCTTTTTTTAGCTTTCTTCCATCATTTAACAAAGGCGGGATTTATTTACTGTAACACCTAGACTTTGTCCAGCATTTTCTCCTTACTGTTGTTGTATGCTAGTAAAGCTCTCATATCTAACAAGTTTGAGAGATTTTTAAGGGAAACTTGCAACAAAGCTTTTTTCAGCGAATCTATAAAAATGGTAAAGAAGGAATTCATGAAGGGCTCAGGCTTACAGTGGGCTGAATCCAGGACCTTGGGTTTATGCATTCAATCATTTACACAATGAGGCCAGAATAGAGCAAGCTCTTCTCTTGGCTGCTGCTTGAGTATTAAGGTAAACAACAACTTAGCTGCATTTTTAAGAGATTTTTCACAATGCTCGTCCATGTAATTTTCAAATTACTAAATTAAATACAGATTAGGCTCTCAGCAAAACTCCCCAAATATTGTTTACTAAAGTGATTAAAAAAAAAATTGTTAATGTTTGCCACGTAAGGTACATGAATCATTTTACTTAGAGTGCCCTGTGGGCTGCATTAATTTATACGCCACCCATTTAGGTTAAAAAAGCGAGTAAGATTTTTCACTGCTTCTTAATCAAGTAGGTGCAAATTCTGTAGTAATGTGCCATAATGCCGGTAAAATCATGTTATGGTGTTGTTCATTCAGAAAAAAGCAAAGACGCTGTGCTGTGGTAAGTAACGTGTACAACTTGCTTTGACTGAATTTTGAAAGCAAAGGGAGTTGCAGATGAGGCAGTTTCCTTATGCATTTGATGACAAATGGGGAAATAGCATGACTGCTCGGATACCTTCTAATGCATATTCCCTTTGAAAATAATTCCAACTCCAGATCCTTCCCATCCAAAGCCTTCACTGTGCCCAGTTTGTATTACAGAGGTAGAAACAGCATAGGTTGTGGGGCATTAGCATACTGCAACAGATAGGATGTCTGCTCTTTCTTATGGAATTGCAGTCGCTTTGTGACTTTTTTTGCAAGGTAGATGGATGTATTTGTTGTTTTTTCATCACTAGTAAAGATCTGTATGTAGAAGCACTGCAGGAGTAGCTGTGAATATTTTTGGAAATCTTAGTCATAATACAGGTACATTTTAACCTCCAAAAAAGTTTTCCTGTCTCACTTGCTGCCAGGTTCTGAGACAAGACTGTGAGGATGGCTTGGATTCAATGGCTTGAATTTTGCATAAAGGGTCCCTTTGGCAGGCTGATGTGAGACCAGAGTGTTTTATTTCTTCAATATAAAGGAAAAACCTCAACGGATAACCTTGCTGGCATTAATATAGAGTGTTCTCATTAATACAGCCCTCTGCTCTGCAAAAGTGCATCAGACAAAGGACGACTAGGCTTCTTGTATCAGGAGATCACCAAAGACTAAGAGGATTGTAGAGGAACTTGCAAGTGTTTTGTGGGCCATGGTGGTGAAATGGTCCAGGTACGTCATCTGGGAATGTCCATGTGTTTCACTGACATGCAGAGCAGTGCTGGCAACAGCTCTATCCAGGTCAGTGGTTGGCTCCCAAATTCCCAGAGAGCTATGTTTCCTATCCTGGGGATCAGCTATGCAGAAGTTTCTTCCTTTTCTCCTCGCTCGCTCAGTCTCAGGCTCAGGCAAGAATGTTCCCATCCCTTACATGGAAGGGCTCTGCCACAGGGAGGTCTGCAGCACCTGCCGAATTCTAAGGTTGGGTCTTGAAATATCCTGGGTGGAGACCAGGAGGAAAGAAAAGAAACATGAAAAAGGCACTCTGGGTATAGAGAAGGCAGGAGGAGTGTCCCCTACCATAGATGGGATATTTTCTAGGCTCCTTCATGGAACAAGCTTTTTTACTTGGAGAGAAAAAATCAGTAATTATCATACTACTTATTGTTTGTTAGACTGATATCTGAGAACTGGTTAGATGCCATATTTTTTAAATCCAGTGCCAGATGGAGCGAGGATCAGATATTTCAGAAAGTGACAGTGAAGCATGCAAGTTGAAACAAAGAATTTCTCCTATGGAGGCTGCTTAACAGACCCAAGGGAACTTTCTTTTCTCTAAAACTGCCAAACCATGCCTACAGGAGCTATGCAGAGGTGTGAACCTTTCCCTAACCCAGGTTACCACTGCTAACAAGAAAGCCCTGCATGGATGAACAATCCCATGAACTGAAGACAGCTTGTCGAGACCAGCATGAGTCCCCTGCCCTCCTATGCAAGCGAACAAACAGGATGCCTGCCTTCCCTGTCTTCAGCTCATTGAGGATGCTGAGGTCAAGCTGTAGACCTACTGGTGCTCCTCTTGAGTAGTGCAAGAAACATGAGAAATTGGTGTCACTCCTCGTTAGAGTAAGTAATGCCTCACTTGAAATTAAAATTTTGCTCTTTTCCTACATGCACACAGTTGTCCTAGCATTGCTCAATGAATGCTACAACAAGCCATTGTAGGTCAATTATAAACCCATCAAACCAAGCCCAATCCAGATACAAAGGCAACCAAGAGGACAAAAATAGGTTTAATAGCACTGACTGAGCATCTCCTGCTTTCAGTCAGTGGAGGGTAACCATTCTCATCTTCTGGGGCCTCTCTCCATTTTTTGATGCTGTTGACTACGTGCTGCTAATGTCTCATATGTGTAAGGGGCAAGGTTTCAAAGTAACATACTCAAATTGTCAGTGAAAAGGAAAACAGAAGGAATGAAATTGCCTCTCTGCTGACATTGCTTTCCTTTGCGGAGTCCCACATGACCAGATGTGGTCTGATTTTAAACCTGCATGGAGCCACACCAGGTGAACTGACAAGGTGGCACGACTTCATAAAATTATCTCCAAGTGCCTGATGCTTGACTGATACCAAAACAGCTTGTATCTCAATGAAGGCTGGACAGTGTCAATACTGCAGACGAAGGAAGGACTTTGAGGATCCAAAGCGAAGGTGTGGCCTCCTTTGAAGCATGCATCAAATCAGTCATTTACTTTGAGATCTGGCAGTGCTTCCAGATGCCCTATGGACAGAAAAAGCTTGTACATATCTGTATCTGTGAGTAAGATTCCCTTCCTTCTTCCGGATGGTTTGAAGACTCTCTCCCACCATGGAAATGATGTCCTGGCCTCAGCTGACCCTCATTCGATATCTAGACTACAGCCACGCAAACTGTCTGGGCAGTAAGTCATGAGACTGTAGGAAATCCTGCTGCTGCTGTTGAGTGCTATGGAACACGTCTTAAGCACATCAGAATACCTTTCACTTGCTGCCCAGACTTTCTGTAGGAAGATTTATCACGATAATTTTCTTCAGTTTTAAGTCCTCAGTAAACATCTAAAGCTCCAGAGTAGAGGGCATGGTTGATATTTTTCTATGGCTGGCACAGCAAAATTTTTTACCCTCAGGTGAAACTCAGGGGTACAGGAGGCAAAGCTTGCTTGTGGCTGATCCACAGATGGGAAGTGAACTCCGTGAGAAACTACAGGTGCTTGCTAATGTTGCAGGTGAGCTACAAGGCATGTTCCTCCAGATGGCCCTTAACAGGAACGGTGGGTGTGGAGGGAATGGTTCCAGCTCTGGGGTGGGTACGTGGCTGTCAGCTGGACAGTGCTGGCAGCTTGGTAATCCAGAAAACCTAGCTGTGGGAAGACCAATCCATTCAGTGCCGCTGAAGCTGATGCTACAGGTCGTGCCGGGAGCTGGCTGCATGTTCAACCCTGCTTTGCTGCACAGCGGAGTGGTGGGGCCCCAGGGGCACCCGTGCGTCGGTCAGGTCACCCCCCTGTATGGCTCTCATCCCTCCGGTGCTTATCTTGAGATTGAATGGTTGTGTGCAGGTTGTGAAAGGTGGCTTACAGCCCTGGGAAACCACTCTTGGCATGTAAAATGAATGCTAAGCGCTGAAGGGTATTTCACAATACGAAGTAATTATTGACAAAGGGTAGGACTCATCAGCTGTTTTACTGGAAATCTCGGTTTGCACAGCAGAAATGGTTCCATTTCTAATTCTGACTCCAGCTGTTCTCATTTGATTTACAGCCTAATACTTCAAAGAGACCAGGATAACAACTTTCAAGGACGATATATCAGCATTGCATGAGACCACCAAAATAAGGGGGAACAGTTTAATTTATTTGTAAGGAGTTAGTCACTTCCGCTTGTCCTGTAGGCAGGACTGCCTTGGAGCCTCAGGAACTAAAAACCCCATGGGATGGGATGGTTGGGACTCCAACATGCTTCTCAAATATTCTGAACGTGACTAACAGAACATGGTTTACAGACACCAAACTCGAAATATTCTTCCTTCTGGAAAACTGGGAGCTCAGAACATCTGGGCAACCGAAATTCCTCAAATGTAGTCCTTCCATCTATAATTTCAATTAAGTGTAACTCAATTAGTGCTCACCACTTAATTTCCCGATTGCCTTCTGATAAGCAGAAACATTTCCCTAAATGTTGCTCAGATGTTTCCAACCTATTATTTCTGCAACTTCTGTCAGCAATTCTGGGGTAATTACAGAGATGGGCCTGAACATAAAAGAGATCTGAAGGCCGTCAGATATTTGGACCTGAATCCAAGCTTGAAAGACTCAGAAAAAATGCTCCACTTCAACATGATGTTTTTCAAACTCAGATTATGAACTGTCAGACAAAGTGATACAGTCTCAAAAATAAGTGATTGGGGAAATAAACAGCACAAGAAATAGTGGAAACCACTTCTTCTGTACAGTGTTCAGGGAGCTACTGATGAAAAAAATCCATATAGGCATTCTATGAAATTACATTATTATAACAATAATTTATTATTATTTGATTGGGGGTTTTGTTAACTGGGGTTTAGTATATAATTAAATTACAGGGTAGCTCTAGTGCTGAAAGTAAAGCTGAATATGATGGACTGGGTTTAATATGGCACAAGAATTCACAGCCAGGTAGCGGAAGGATTATCTCCATCCATGGAAAGGCTTTTCATGGACCGAGGATCCACAACTGGCAGAGGAGGAGTGTGAGATTGCACTGTCTGGTCCTGCCAGAGCTGCTAAACTCTCCTGGAGGTGCCAGGTCTTGCCTCTAGGTCCATTGCTACGCTGTGATCTCCCCCCCCAGCACAAAACCAAGATGCTCTGGGCCCTTTACAGCACGCATCTGGCCAGGGCTGTTTTTCCCAAGGGCAGAGGTGTGAGCATGTGGGGATCTGGCCTACAAGCCTGGCCCATGGTTCTGAGGATGGCATCCATGGCACCCAATGGCACTGGCCCCATGCTGCCAGTGTTGCCTCTATGCTAAAATGGGAATTTCTTCTGTATTGCAGAGTAGCTGTGCACTACACATATCGCACAAGAAGCTTCTCATATATTTGGTGCTCTCTGTTATGTTGCCATTTCAGCTACTGTTAAAAGACATTTGACAAGGATATGAAGTAGTGCCTTCTGAAATGCAACATCTCTGTGAAAATTCAAAATTTATTTGTATTTTTACAAAGCAACAAGGGTCAAGTATGGTTATAACAACTAACAACATGTGCGTTGTTTAATCTTCAAAGCAAGTTTTACCTTTAGAGGTCCATAATTTACTCAGTAAATATTGTTCCTCTTACTTCAAAAGGAAGCAATAATTAGATTATCCCTGGACTCAGATTAGCATTTAATTTGTACATACTTTCAGAGCAACATAGTTGTCTGCATACAATAGCAAAATAATTCTTTTCAACTCTGTGTGTATGCTGTCAGTGTTTAAAGTTGTAATTTAATACCCAGAGGAAAGATACGGCAGTGTATGAGATGCAAACATGCACAGGTTTTCCAAGGCAACGTGCCCTCCATCCACTTGTCACTGGTGCACAGTCACGGCCTGAAGCCACCTGCTCCTGCCTCCTCCCCACCGCTGTTATACCCAAGTCCCCTCTTGAGTAACTTGTCACGTTTTTGGTTTTTTTTTTTCACACAGGGATAATTTGTGGGTTTACAGGATGATAACTGGTGGGTGTTATTGCGGCCCCATGCAGCACCCTGCTGCAGCCCCACCAAGGGAGCCTGGCGAGGGGGCACAGGGGTCTTCTGCCGGCCCCTTCCCACAGCTGTCCCTGGGGAAGGGGCTTGCTGGGCACGTGCGAGGTGGAAAACAGCAGGGAACAGCTCGTGCTTCCCTCTTTGAGGCTGGCCTAAGAGGTTTTATCCAAACAGCCTCCCAGTGCCTTGCTGGCTGTGGGAGAGGCTGGGTTGGCAATGGGTTGCTCCTGGCCTTTGGCCATCAGGACTGCCTTTGCTGGGAGGCTGAGACGAGCTTTTCATTCCTGGGAAGCAGGGGGTCCTGCCGCTCGTCTGGCAGAGCAGCCTGACACCATCATGGTGGAGACACCTAGTCTGGTGCCCCGTTCAATGTAACTAGAGAGGGTGCGGCTGAAAACTGAGAATGGTGGTCCCTTGCCCACCCAACAACTGAAATAAGCAGCTCTTCCATTAGTTGTAACAGCCGCTGTTACTCCAGCCTCTATTAAAATTTAAATAATGGGGATCACACCTTGCCAAAACACGTGCTTGGAGCCTAAGCTGATAAGATAGCAGTACTAGGGAGATAGGAAATACACCAAGGAAATACCTTTTTGCTATTGATATTTTCATAATTGCCTTAATGACATGAGTTGCAGGCGCAGCACTGCAAAATATTCCTATTCATTTTCTGAAGCCTGGGAGTTCCTTTTAAACATAAAAAAGTGGTAATGGGCTTCTTTCTAGGCTTTGAAAAAGAGCGTGTCTGCTTTAATGTGACTTAGCTTGAACACCATTATACATTTTAATGAGGTAATGCATGAGGAGGGGTCAAGTAGAGCAAGGACTCATTCTGTTCCCATCAACACTGACACTACATTGCTAACACAGAAGTAATTCTGTGGCCATAATTTGAATAAAATATGTAGTGTAAGATGCTCTATTGAATATTCCAAGTCAGGGGAGTCTGTTGAGCATCGTTGCCATGGGGACTGTGTGAAGGTTGGATTAATTAAGGCCTGAGCAGATGCTGTGGAGTATGTAGTGTCATTTGTGCTTTCTGCTTGTAATTAACATGCATGTGGGGGGGTGAGAAACAGGCGAAGAGAGAGATACCCACCTTAATTTGTGTTTGACAGCTTTTCAGGTAAAATGAATTATTGGTATATGAAAAGTGATGCCTCTTACACATGCTAAAAATGCAGATTAAAAAAGAAAGAAAAAAGGGACTATCAAAATCAGCATCTAGTTGGGTCAAAGACACAAGCTTCCCTCATGTTCCTAAAAAATTCAGGAATTCAGAAGAGCTGATTCACCTGTGAAATAGATTAAAGAGTAGCATTTAATGTTAGCCTAGAAAGCTCAAACATATCGTAGCTTTTGCGGGCATTTATATGCATACCTAAATTTATGCATGCAAAGAGAGAGGGGATAGCTTATACACATGCATGTGTATGTAAAATTTAGGCCTCCTTGCTGTTTTTCTGAAGTCTGTTGGGTACTGCTGAGCTCAAAGGAAGCACTGAAACATCATTTCAAAACCCTTTCTTCTCCCTGTGCTCAATGAGCATTTGCTCTATTGCTATAGCAGGGCTTGAGATCTTTAAGATGACGTTAAATTCTTTCCTCTTTGCCTAGCAGTGAGAGACTAGTGCCCAGTTCTCCACCGGTACTTCGGCATGTGCCCTGAGCTTCACAGGGAAGGTTTTTTGGGCATAAGGGACCACACATAGGAGCGTCACCCTCCAAAGAGGGAGGTGGATGTGGTGGTGGGCATCTGCTTTTCCACCGCCGCTCCTGTTCTCCCTTCACCTTCGCATGGGGAGGTGGACAGTCCCAAATTTTCAAAGCCTCCTCCAAAATCAAGAGGGAGGAAAAAGTCATAAGCTATTCCATGGAAAAAACGTTACCTGAACTTGGGCTTTTGAGCCTTTAGGAAATGGGAATACAGTACTCTGGAGAGCCACAGTTGATTTGTGAGTAACAGGTTGCATTGGGACTGCAGCTGCTTGAAAAAGAAATGCGAAAAGCGGACAGAGTGTTCTAAGAGTATTTCATTGAAAAGAAATCAGCTTCTCAGAACTGCACACATTTTCTACAGTGGAGGAAAAGTCTTTGCAGTGTTTCCAAGTGAAATTTTGCAAAAGCCCAATAGCTCCATGTTTTAAGAGCAGAAGTGTCCAGTATTTCTTGGTTAGAAAATGTGTTCCTACCACTCCTAGTAGTAAGACAAAATTAGGCATTTTAATCTAAAAAGGTAGAGGTCAAGACCAACGATACTAACTTGCTGAGAGCTATTAAATAAAATATTTCTGTGGCACAATTCTCATCCTGAATCCTGTTTTTAAAAGTTATTTTCTAAGCACTTTTGGCAAAATTTCATATCCAAGTCTGCTGCTCATATAACAATCAGGTACTTGAAATACTTGGTTTTTTAAATAGAATTATTTGTAGTGTAACACTCTGAATCGTCTGTGTGACTGAGGAATGAAACGTGATGGAAGTTTTTTTCCAGATTGTGAGATAGAACAGCCAGTCTTATGAATGCTGAAGCATGTCTCTTTCCCAGGTGCTCAATCCTCTCTTTCTCTCTCCAATTTGCCTGCTAAATCTGCTACATTTTCCGCTCGTTTCTTAATATTCAAGGATTATCTCAGATGCTCGCCTGGGAAATGTGCCTTCCTTAGGGTTATGGAAATAATTAGAAAAGATTACAGCCTGCTTTTTGAATGAGTCTAGATTTATTTCTGTTTTTCTTGTTGCTAATGAGAGGCTTGCTTGTTCTTACTTTGATTTAGAATATTTTTTTGCAGAAAGAAAAGTACAATCTAATCCACAATGTGAAAAAATAAATCTTTGAGAGAAAGTTGAAAAATCAACGGAAATGGCTGAATGGTTTTGATCAAATGAATATGCTTAAATTAAACATAGATAACCTTTTAAATGGAAAGGACTGAAATAGACTGGAGGTATTGATTCAGCTACCATGTCACTAGGAAAAGTCAGAAATTAAGTGAACTGTGTAGCAGGAGTGTCCCCAGATTTGTGATGAAATTCAAGTGAATTTAGTTCAAGTAAATTTGCTCTTGTCTCTGCCCCAATCCTGAACCTTTAAGCAAATGAATCCTGTACCATTTCTTTAAGTACATGTAGACTTGTCTCTTTAGACATGTAGAACGGTTTCATCCAGAGTATACTTCCCTATTATACTACTCCAGACTTTCCTTATATAAATAGTTTCTGAACACGTGTATTTTGTTACCAGCTACTTGATTTCAATGGCAATTTAAATGCTTTCTCAGTTTTAGGTAGATGCTCAAATACCATTTTGCCCCTAGTCCCTGCTCCTTGGCTCTTTGGTTTTGTGTGGTGTTGGCTGATCTTACAGTTATTTGCCATCTTTTTCTGTCAGGAACTATTTTTCCCTTTTGTTAGTAATACACAGTTTGTTGCTATGTTTTTATAATATTTACATGAAAGCCTTTCTACAATTCCTTATTAGATCATTTTCACATACCATTCTCCCTTCCTGGCTTTCAAATTAATCTTTATTTTCCCTGAGGTCCTTAATCTTCATTAATGAAACGATAACAGAATGATAATTCTTGAAATGATGTTTTGTATCTGAAGGTTCTTGGAATATGCCTACACCAACCAACACCATTAAGAGCCTTCAGCTAGGTAGGTATAAATCAACTAGCTGGGACACTAGACAAAATGTAGCTGTGACAACCTCAAGCCCCACATGTGCTAAACTCCTTGGCAGGGAGAATGACCTGTAGTGAGTGCCATACAGCTGCATCTGAAGTGTTTGTGGTATCCAAGCTAACTTGCTGAAATAGAGCTTGGGCTTTGCTAAAGGCATTTTGCAACTTCCATGTCAAAAAAGCCCAGGGCTTTCTCAGGAGTTGTCTGCTGCTACAATTATTGAATAGGGCAGGGATAGGCACTCATGTTCTGTATTTATGCCTTAATTTCTTTCAACGACTTGACTTCTTTAGCAAGGCTTTTGATATAGCTTCTCCTTATCACTCCTAAAACCAAACTGGGCGGGGTATGTATCAATAAAGATAGATCGAAATCTTGCATCTGTGCTGGAGTAACGCTAGACACAGCAGAGGCTGGAATCTAGGGGATCCAGACCCAAGGGACCTGGAGACCCAGAAAAGGACTAGTGGGCCCCAGTGGACCAGTCGAGCTGTGTCAGCAATGCACCCTTGCAGGAGGGAAGGCAGAGCTGCAAATTCAGCAGTGTTAGAAAAAGCATAGCCAGCAATGCTATGCAAAAGGGAAGCAATTATTTCCCTCCATTGGGTGCTTGTGAGGCTATTTCAGGGATACTGTGTCCAGCTTGGGGACCCAGTACAAGACAGTCATTGGAAACTGGAGTTTGGGCGTCCAGAGGAGGGAGGATGGAGTGGGTGCCATACAAGGAGAGTCTAAGGCAACCACAGTGACTTAGTCCGTGGAAAAGAGAGCTGAGCTGGGATCTTGCTGCTGCCTTCACCTGCCTAATGGCAGATATAGGGGAGACGGAGCCAGACTTCTCTCAGAGTTGCCCAGTGAAAGGACAGGAGGCAGCAGATACGAATGGCAGCAAGGGGAATTCCTACTGCATTTAAAGGAAAAACTCTTCACTGTAGGGGGGGACACATGCTGGGACAGGTTGTGCAGAGAGGCTGTGGCATCTCCATCGTTGGATGTTTTCAAAATATATCTAGCCAAGACCCTGAACAACCTGACCTAACCTGGAGTTAGTTCTGCTTTGAGAAAGAGGTTGGACCAGCCAGTTCTAGAGATCTTCTTCAACTTAAATTACTCTGATTTTGTGAGAATTACTGTTAAATCTATCCTGTCCCAATGCATCTACCACATATAAAAGCTTTATTGTCTGCATTGCTCCGCTAGAGCCTTGGTGTTTCACTTGGGTTTTACCACCTCCTTCATTCTCATTCTGACTTAGAAGACATGTAACAGATATTTACTGCTGTGAACAGACATGTTTCTACTCTTATTTCAAATTCCATACTCTGCAGTTACACAGAATTATTTTCTATCAATACGATTCTAGTGGTCACCATTCTTTACCCTGGGTTTTATTACACACTCACTGCTCTCTGTAGGGTACGATAGTAACTGTGTTACTGTAAGTATAACACCAAAAAAGAATTTTGCTTCTCTGGATTATTTGTTTTGTTTCACCTTCAGTTTAGCTGATCTCTGCAGGCGGTAGGTTCAGGAGATGGGCTGGAATATTTTTTCTTAAAATATTCTTCTTGGACTGAAGAACACAAGCCTTGGCTTCACATGCTGTCTAGAAATAATACCTAAGGCAACCGAGAATCTGAAACATGATAAACATCAGTCCACATTGTTTCAGTTGTTTATCAAAGCTACAGAATAAAATCCTAGCTAACATAGAATTTGCTGCTGAAAATCTGTGATATTAATAGGTATTTTTGCACACAAGCTAGGATACATACTCAAAGCAATTTGTGTCTCTTTTTTATCATTTAAATCCTACTAATTATTTTTAAAATACAGAGGATTGAATTTCACTTCTTTCTTTCACTCGCACTGCTGCGTAGTTTAAGGTTACGTGGGGTTTTCTTTAAGCTTTTTAAGAAACCCATTGAAATGAAGGGGAAGACTCGCATTGGCTTTAAGGGCCCAGGGCAAATGCCCTTGTGAGCCTTTGGGAAAGGTGCCAAAGGTGCCAGCAGGCACGCTTGTGTCCTTTTATTTACCAGGGACAGAAGCGCTAGCGGTGCAAAAGCCATTGCCAGACCACACAGCGTATCGCCCATGGAGGTGACAAAGAGGGCAGGGGCGTTCGGTCCTTCTTCCGTTGACCTCGGTGGGGCTGCCCGGGACTGCCGCCGGCAGCCAGCTCGGGGCGAGGCGAGCGCTGCCTCCCAGGAGTGGCACGGAGATCCCCAGCTCCTATCCGGAGCTGGCAGAAGGGGATGGAATTATATTATTAAATGACCAGCCGGGCAGCATGCGAGGCATTTCTTTCTCAAGGAGGTTAAAGTGTTTGGCCACCGCTGCTGGGGCCGGTTCAGAATGGCAGAGACTGAGAGCTGGATCTAGCACTGTGCACGAGCGCTGCCTCCCAGGAGTGGCACGGAGATCCCCAGCTCCTATCCGGAGCTGGCAGAAGGGGATGGAATTATATTATTAAATGACCAGCCGGGCAGCATGCGAGGCATTTCTTTCTCAAGGAGGTTAAAGTGTTTGGCCACCGCTGCTGGGGCCGGTTCAGAATGGCAGAGACTGAGAGCTGGATCTAGCACTGTGCAGCAAAAGGAATGCCAGATCCTGCACGCTGAGTGTTAAAACAGTTTCTGGGGAGAAATTTTTCAGACTCCTCCTGCCACAGTGTGCACCTTCTACACAGGGAGTTAGCACATGGGCATTGGGAGATGCTGCGAAGGGTCAGGGCATGCCAGCAAAACTCTGGCATTTGGGTAGTGCACTGTTCTTAGCTGATGGTTTAAGGATAAGCTGTAGGAATGGATGCGGCTGATTAGTAAATAACAGCAGAGAAGAGATAATGACAGACTGAGAACAATTAGTAAAATTTCTTGAAAATCAAATCACCTCTGATATTCCTTGGTATGAAGAGCAGGATGTCAGGGCTGCGGTGACCTGAGATGATGTATTATTTGTTATATTAAATATATTTTTTCTCATTAATCATGAAAGTTGGGGGTTTTTTCAGCCTCGCTAAAGGAAAGAGCAAAGGCGAAGGGGAGCATATCTGCCGTCTATCACAGCTGAGGATGATGTACCCATTTGTTCAGTTTCTTAAATGTCACCGCTTCTTTTGATATTCTGGTATCAGGATCTGAGTGACTTTCCCTGTTCACGGCCAGGAAAAATTATTTGGAAAACAAAAGCAAATGACAAACTTTAAAGATTCATGGGAGTCTGGCCAACATAGCTGCATGCCTCCCCCATCCAAGCCCAAGTGGACTAAAGGTGTGAGAAAGGGAGAAAGATGGGAAACTGGTTTAGTGATGGGGTGTCATTTGACTGTCCATGTGCTAGAGGGAAACAAAGGACCTCACAATTTCAGTCTTTCTGTGGCTGCAGAAGGGCAGGAAGGGAGGCCTCTGCCTCCCTCCTGACTCATCCTGACCATTTCTTGTGTGACCCTTCTCCCACCACCAGTGTGTGCTGCCTGCGGGAAACAGGGGGTATGATCAATCCCCCTTCAGGTTGCAGGGTTACCTGGATGTCTCACTGCAGAGCCAACTGAGTGCCACTGCAGGGGCAAGGGAAGCTCTTTTCTATTTTGTGGGTGGGAGTTGAGGAAGCACTGATTTACTAAACCAAGCAGTGACAAAGCTCTCAGCAGCACCCATGACCGATCTCAGAGGTCTGGTCGTGTTCGTCATATGGCCATGCAGCCAACCCTTCCCAAGCGCAGAGTCATTGGTAGGCCATGAATGCTGTATGCTAGAAAAGCAAGCGCCCAGGAAAGTTGTAATGGAATTCCTGAGGCCACCAAGGGCTAACAGCCAGGAACTCTTCTATACGGATTTCCCAAGACTCTCCTATCTGCCTGATCACAGCCTAGCTCTTTGGCATGCCAAACTGCAGCAATTTTTCAGGAAGCACAGAGATAAGGTATGCTCTGGGAAACAATGAATTCAAAGTCCAGACTCAGGAAGTGCAGCTGCGTCCTTTCACAAAAACAGGTGCATTTTACTTATATAGAGGGAATACATATAAACAAACAAAAAAATCAGAAAAAAAGCAGGCTTGCAGCCAACATCAAGCCTCCTGTACCTCCCCCAGCTGCAAGGCTTTTAACCTGCTATTTGCAGAAGAGAGCTGACACTTCTGCACTGGGTCAGCTGGACCTGCTGGCAGAGAGGGGGCATGATGCAGATGCATTGCTCTGTCTATCTATCTATCAATGTCTAAACACATCTTTATTTGCCTGTCTGACCATATTTCACTGAGCAGCTGTGGGACCAGTCTTGCTTATGCTGGTGTAAGCCCGTAACTGTAGCTTTGACCTCAGTGAGTTCGTGTCCATCTACATCTCTGGAGTTGAGAGTGAGATTTTTGTCCCACTAATCTGCCACTTCTCAAGCTACCTCCTGTCACCCCATGTGGAAGACATGAAATAGTAGACTAGTATCTCTGCTGTGCTGCTCTCCCTCAGCAGGATATTGCTTGGGGAATTTATCTCAGGCTGTGGAAAAAAAATTAACGATAATTGTTTCTGTTTCAGCAGTTCTTAGTTTTGTTGCCTTTGAACTGTGTCTGGAAACAAATACCTTTCTTCTTTACTTTCCTCTTGGGACCGTCAGTAGATTTGCTTTCAGGTGGTTTAATGAGAAACAAGCCTCTGTCGACAACGTTTAAGGAACATGATTAATTGCTTGCGTCGAGGGCTGCAGCATTTCTCCATCTAATACCTAGAAAAGCAGAAGTCAGGGGCAGGACTGTGCCCTTTCAGCAGTGGGGCTGTTCCTGGGTGCAGAAAAAGCCCAAACATCCCCTCCTACACCACCCCAAGCTCTAAGCTGTGAGACTGCAAACAGACAACTACTGCCCTATTTGGGTCCCATTCCCCACAACCTTCTTTTGCAGATTCGCCACCTGGATGTTTCTTTGCCTTGCAGACTTGGAGCTGTGGCTGCATGCTGAATGTCCAGGGGAGTGCACCGGGCACTTTGCAGTGGCCTAGCCACAAGGAAGCGAAAAGCAGCTTAAAAATCCTGTCTGCACAGAGTGGAGGTGGGGTCCTTGGCTCTTCCAGCTCAGCTGAAAGGCAGGAGGGGAGGCTCAGATCAAGGGCTATAAGTCTATGCAGGTTCAGGGATGAGCCGAGTAAGCTCCGTGATCAGCAGGACGTGAGGCTGTGTTCCTGCTCAGGGCTGGGACCCCTGGCTGTGGGATCATTTCTGTTTGCTAAAGCAGGGCTTGGCACAGCCCTACCAACAAGTACCATGGCAGCAAAGAAGCCTATCACCAGTTTGCCCTCCTCACCAGGGTAACTTAAGAGACTAAAAAAATCCTGGAAAATACTAACTGTAATTTCATGATAATAAGGCCTTCACGGCATCTCTTCTGCTACTCTTGCTTTCTTGATGCATGATTTTCTTGATATTGCTGAGGTGGAGGAGATCCTGTGAGAGCCTTAGGAAGGGTCCTCGAAGATTCAGAGGCCTCTTTCCTCCAGGAATCAACTCCTGTCAATCTGTAACAAAGATTTTCCACACACCAGGAGCCGAGTCAAAAGTGCTGGGATGTATTGGCATGGCTTTAACATTTTCTGACCCATCTCCTTGCAGCATGCATGCCTGCCCCACACCTCGGCATTTTCTTTCCGTATGGGTGAGTGCTCTTCAAATCCATTTATCAGTTTTCCCCCTCTCATGACAACATGGCAAAATGGCTTAATGTTTGTATTTGAATGCTGGCCTGAAAACGAATGGCCGGTTATGATGCTGCTGGGTTAAAACTGTGGCCTCAGATTGTCGGCAGAAACATAGTCACTCATTTCCATGGGGACCAAGTCTTTGCCATTGCCTGAACGGGAGTGATAAAGCTTTGAGCTGGGTCTGGTCGACTCTGGTTTTGCAAACCAGCTTCCAGCCCCTCAAGCCAGGCCAGGTTTGTTCCAGCCCGAGGAAGTAAGTATCCCTCTCTCTGCCACTTTGGGAGCTGGGACTGAATCAGAACAGCACTTTCCAAGCAAGAGGAACTCCCAAGTAAGGTGGATAGGTTGAGAAAATCATAATCCCCCCTGGAAAAATTGGAGAGAGACAGGTTTAGGGCAAAAACCTCTGTTTAGTGCTCTGCACATGGTTAAGTCATCATAAGGGACCAGGACGTGAGTCTTTACTTTTACCATAACTCTGTTTAGTTTTCTTAGGGGTAGTCTGAAGTAATTTAGTTGTTGTCACCACACATATTCTGCTTCAGGAAAAAAAAAGCAAGCAGTAAGTCTGCAAAGATTCGCTATTATTCACATTCGATTACTGGATGGACAGCATAATAAGGTGCTTAAAATGAATCATCTTGGCCAGCTTGAATTGGGGAAATGTGCTGAAAAAGGGGCTACTGAAAGGGCAACATTTTCTCTCTTGCCAGTACTGGCACTTACTGCCGTGGAAAAGCAGGGACTGTTAGGAGGGAAATGCAAAGGCTGACAACTGGCATGAAGTAAGCAGCGGAAAGAAAATCCAAGCATTGGGTCTGAGGGAAAGGTATGGCCAACACACTGTGTGTCTCAGTTGTGCTGGATTAACTTACCCTAGTGTCTTATTGCATGGTATTTTAAAATTAGAAATTATTTTGCAAATGCTACTGAAGCAGGCAGTAAATTGTTCGGAGCCAGCTATAGAGTTTGCTTCATTCATGGGGCATTCATTAAGGCTTAGGCCTGCAGTAGTGATTATTAGATATTTATATCTGATTCATTCACCTGGTTGTATCATACAGAGTTATTTACACTTTTGGGAAGATTGAGCTCTGGCTGTAAAACCTGTCACATCAGATCAGTGAGGTTTTACATTAATTCTCTTCTTTCATTGCATATGGACTGCAGAAAGCTCAGAAATCAAATCCATGAATATATATATTATTTCTGTATGAATTATATCCCCTGTAAATGCTATGGCATGCTTACAAAGCTTTGATTACTCATCCCACCCCGAGCTGAGAAACTGCTGATCCCCACAGGAAAAAAGGAAGACTTTGAAGTCTACCAACATTGGCATGTCATAGAGTGAATGAACCTGAAAGAGAAGTGCAAGCCCTATACTTCTGATATAGTAGAAAGCTGGCAAGTTCCTACAGATTTTTACTCCTGGATGACATCAGTTTCTCTCTGACAACTTGCAGCTTGTCTAGCACTGCAAGGTAAATATAGTCATGCCACGCACTGCTAGGACTGCGCCCATCACCTCTGAGAGTGTCTTCCCGTCTTCCCGTTCTTAATCAGGGAAATCAGCAAACTGCAGAGCAGATGATGTATGAACCTGCAAGGGCAGATCTGCAACCAGTGTGCATTGGCGTATCTCCCATATAGTGGAGACAGAAGTTATGCTGATTTATGCCCTTTGAGACTCTAGCCCAAGGTAATGGCATGTTCCCTTCTGACTTCAATAGGAGCAGGCGCTGGTGTCGGGAGCGAGGCTTCCTTCCACTGGAGGAAAAACACAGCTGGAACATGAAGTCCAAGGGAGAGAAGCATCAAAAGCTGCCTCAACAGCAGTGGTTAGATTTAAACACTGTGCACACCTTTAATGTTCCTAAGAGCTAGGTTTCAGATGTGTAAGTGCATTTTTTTTCTGATGCCAAGAAAACAGATGTGAGAGTTATTTCCTAATAGCCACAGGCAGCGTCACATGACTAATTCAGCATCTCCCAAAACTGGGTGCCTGCCTAGGCGTGTGGCACGGAAAGGTGGGAGGAAATCATCTAGGTATGTACATTCCATGTGGTAAGGCAAATTTAGCTCAGTGAAGCTCGTGACTAACAAATACCAAGCACTCAAGATCTCAAATTATAAAATCACAACACCTTGAAACCTGTTGATAGGCTTTTACAAAGCTTGTAAAGTTTGCATGAAAAGGGAGCAGGGCTCAGAAAGAAAATTTCATGGTGGCCAATAGGTGTGTACCTTAGATGTTCTGTTTTGGGATTAAGCATAGCAAAATCCCTCTTAGAGAGTAAGTATACATACTGCCATTCTAACCGGGCTAAGTAGTAATGCTAAAAATAAGTAACCAGCCTCTCTCTGCAGGTTATTCTCTGTTTTGTAATTGCCCTGAAACTGATGTTAGAGTATCTGATGGTACCGCCTGCTGGCACGGAGCTGCGGGAGGAGATCATGCTCAGAACAAACCACCTCATAGACCATTAAACTAAATTTTTTCATTTTAAGAAAATGCCTTAACACTAATGATGGAACTAGAACATCCTCCTCTGATTCCCTTGTAATTTGTCATCCCCTAATTACCCAGCGAGGTACATCCTTAAGGGGATGCTCCTGCTGCCTTGTCAACTTTCTGCAGTACCCTGTACAGCTCTGCTGTTGGCTGTCTTCTTGTTTCTCCCTACCTCTTATCTCTCAGTAGTCCTAGCCAGGAATATAAATTTAACCCTGTCAGCTCTGCAATCTTTTCTGAGCTACATCTGTGCTGCAGAACCACCTCCTTCAGTCCAAGCTAAAATTTTGGCTAGACCTCTTTAAAACTCTTTTTTTCCGTGGTGTCCTGCAAAGACATGACAGCTGCCAGGTTGCCAGTGGGCCACAACCAGTATATGTGATGTTGACCAACACTGTCTTCTTGTTTATCTGCACCTACTTCAATGTCTCTTGTCTCTTGTTTTTATATTTTGCTTGCTGGGTCTTTGGGATAAGGCTTGTCTGTGCTAGCTCTGCTCACCAAATGACTTTCGTGTCGGGATTGCAGCTTACAAGTGCTACAATAACACAAATAGCAAATAACCATAGAGTAATATTACGAATGCAGTTGAAGTGTGTGTATCTAATTTGTACATCAAACTCACACTGAGAAAGTTGGTTGATCTATATTTGTGTAAAAGACAAGGTACTTTTCACTCATTGCTCATTGCTGAAAAGCATAGTCTATACAGAGTGTTATATTATGCTCACAAATGTATGGTCAAAAATATCTCACCTTAATGCATGAATATAGTTAAATGTTTTCCCTTTGCCTTTTTTCTTTGTGCAATAAAAATGAGATATATAATCACAAATCAAAAATACACCTGATATGATCTGGCAGATCGTAAATGTTTTTGGTCTCATAAAAAAGAAAATCCACACAAATAGCTGATAAAAACATTGCAGTGGCTTCAATATTTTTCACTGATAATAGACTACAAATTCAGGTCCTGTAATAGCGTCTTTTGGTCAGCTAGCTGTTAAACTGCCTGTGGTGTAGAGCTGTGCTATCTTTTTTTTTTTTTTTTTTTTGCCTTTTAGTTATATCAGTTAAACAATGTAAGTCCCGCTTGAGAGGCGAATGTGTCTCCACTCCACCCATGTCTGGAGTCTATGGCCTTTTAGGCAAAGATGCAGTTAACATGCCAGGACTGCTGCGGCAATTTGGGGAGCCCCTTTGTACAGCTGGTGGATCCTGACAGGTGCAATGAGGTTTTTGCCCTGGGAATTGCTGTACTTGTCACTGCCTAAGTAACCTGCACAGACAGGCAAGCTGGGCCAGGTCTGCACCAAGGCAGAGATGATGGCGTGAACTCTGTTGTCACCTACAGACGATGAAGGGCTTGGGGATGGTGCTTTGGCCAAAGCTGGGGGACATGGCCCCTCCTGTTGTCTGAAGGACTGGAGAAAATGAAAAATTACTGACCTCAAGACAAAAAGAGGCAAACTAAAAAACATCACTGGGAGGGACACAGGGGAAGCTAAGGACATAGGCAGGTGTGGACTTGGTGACCATGCAAACTTGGCTTAGGGTATCATTCTAAGCTGGAGAAGTCAGACTCTGGTAGAGTCCCAGGGATCTCTGAGGAGAGGGTAGCTTGGTTGCGGGATTTTACACTTAAGGGGTATGCTATTTTTTCTAATGACATCTGATCTCTTGTGTTTTATTTTATAGGGAAACACAGCAGTGTCTTTACACAGTCTTTGCAAAGACTATTTATATCCGCATGTCTGCTTGCTCCTCTCTGTCCAAGGCTTCACAAAGATATTTTGTAGGACAGAAGATTCAGCCTTTTGGGGGAGGATGCGCTGACACTCCAGAGCCAGGACAGCACCTGAGGAACAGAGAATAGGAAAGGGGCTGCTGGGAAGATGTTGCACTGTGGTCATATGCCAGAAGCCCCAGGGTTAAAAGGCCTGGACTTGGGCTATACCCCAGATGCCTGCAGAACCCCTGGGAAATGGGTTGGATCTCCTGGTAACTAGGTGATGAGCATTAAGGACATTTGGACAGGTGCCATCACAGCTGCATCATTCCTTGCAAAGCTGAGTCATTACCAGTCTCATTTATAAAAGTCGCTGCTTCAGGAGCATGCACAGCTTTGCCCCATTTAAATAAGCGAACTGGCATTTGAAAGCCATTGTAGCTGCTTGTGTTCTTGCCCAGCCACACCATTGCGTACCCAGTGGTAGATTAATGTGCACAAATCGGTGGTCATTTGTGAAGAAACAGACTGTGCTTCTGTTCAGCAGCTGTCATCAATTAGTGGTATCTTGCAAGAGAAGGGAGACCAAAAAGCAAAGCTTGTCAAAGGAGAGGGGTGAATGCGGCATTAACATCCTCCATGACTCCCTTTCCTGGCCTTCCTCCTGGGGCCATATCCTCAGAGCTGCCACGTCAGCGTGGATCCTCTGCAAAGGACCATAAGGTGGTCCTCCATGTCCTTCCCAGCTTGTAGCCCTCCATACCCTTCTCAGAGCCCTGATGAGGGAGGCAGCTCTTCCACAAAAGAGCCAAACAGGTTGGTTAGTTTAGTGTCTTCTCTCTTAAGTCCCTTTTAGAATATGTTCCTGGGTGATAGAACAGTGATTTGCACACGTTTGTTGTAACCCTGCTGGTGTAAAGGCATTAGCAGGGCTTAGGAGAGATAATACAGTGAGGCTGCCTTGTAGGAGACTTGCAAGTGAATAAAAATTTTGATTAAACACAGAGATCACATCCCACTGGGTTTTACCAGTGAGTCTGTTTTAATCTTGAAAGATAATAAATCCAGTGAGAAGCCTGTAAGTGTAACCAGTGTCGCTTGTATCTTGGTCCAAAAGCATGTCGTTCTTTTTGAAGGAGTTGCCTTTATTTTGGATCAAAACTTCGAGGTTTCTTTTAAAAGTACTGCAGTGCCCTTATTTAAGTAGCAGGCTTTTTTCATGCAATGTGTTTCATGATTTCTGCTCTCATGCATCATTTTTCAAATCTTCCCTCATCAAATTACCAGAGCTTTAGGGGTCCTGAAGAAATGAGAGTAATCACTCACTGTAATTAAATGTTTCATATTTTATTAGACACTGCATGCAATATGCAGCATGGAGATCTCATACAAAGCTTGCCATATCTTTATATGTCTCTCTCTTTATATACCTGACTGAATTAGTCGGGCCAAAGATTTATTTCCCTCAGAACTTCTGTGTTGCAGAGATGATGTACTGTATTGTGTCAGGGAGGCTTTGTCATCTGAATCGGCAGCTGCCAGGAATGGCCTCACCTGCGTCTGAGCATGAGGGAAAGGGAAACCACACAAAGTCACGTTGTATTGGCAATGGCCAGCTCTTCTTACCAAGATGGAGATAATAGAAAAGGACTGAGGAGAGACCCACAAAAGCACAGATCTTTGCAGTGCATCCTGGTATAGCCGGCAGTCCTTAGTTAGAGCTTTGAGCAGCTCTAAAAGGGAGCTTTGTTTCCTTGTCCAGGGCTCAGTCAACCAGGCTAAACAACTAAAATTGTCCATGTAAGCCTCAGAAAGCTCAAGAAGTTAGGAGTTTGGCATTAAATTGTATCACTGGGAGGATTTTGTGGTCTCAGCTTTCTAAAGCTGAGGTGTCATTAGTGAATTAAAGGGGGGGTACTTCAGACAGCAATTTTCACTGTTGAAACATAAATTATTGAGAAGCCTGAAAGAACTAGCTCAGAAATAAACTGAATAAGTGCCCGCAGCCAGCAACTCCTAAAGAAAGGAGAGAGAGTGATGCTAGCTATAAATGCCTCATCTCCTGTGTTGGTCCTGAAGGACCTGCTCAGGAGTTGCTGGGAAGTGATGCTGTTCCTCCAGAGGGAATGAGGCTCTTTCCCACACTTACTTATCTCTTTGGATGTGTTCTTTGATTTCCAGATCTATTTTTCTTTATCTGCTGGGTAGAAAATAAAAAAGGAGAAACACTGTAAGAGCCATGTGAAATGTATTTATTGAAACCCTGATCTCCAGAGAGACATGGAGAAACCATGCAAGCCACCTTGTAAAAAAAGAGAATAATTTAATAAGTTGCAGCAGAGCAGGAAGTTCAACGATAACAAAAAAAAAAGGGAGCCACAACTATAAAATTCAGAATGAAAACAAAGAAACCACATGAAATACCTATTCCAGCACAGAAGAAGAAATAAAAAGGAAAAGAACAACCATAAAGGACATATATTAAAAATGACCTTAAACATAATGTTGAATCTATATCCCAAGCATTAGGTTGCTTGGGACCTGTATTTTGGGACATCAGCACAATAAGCTCCGGATATTGCCTTGGAAACCTGAGCTAGCGTTGTGTACTCGGACAACTGTGTCCACATCATTGCTTCTGAGGTCCAGTGTGTGCTAGCGAGAGGGTGAGCATTTTCTTCTTTGTGCACTGCTGAAGTTCTCAGTCCTTCTTTGCAGCAGAGGAGACAGTCATCATTTAATTACAGCGGGCTGCTTGAGTTGCAGGTTGCCAGTATCGTTAACAAGCTGGTTTCCCATGATACTAAATAGCGTGGTCCTGAGCACAGGGCTGAACTGGGAAGCAGGGAACCTGTCTGCTCTATTCAGGCATGCCCTTGGCCTGTTGCATGACTATGGGCACATGGTGCCACCTCCTTAACAAGATACGTGCTACTATTGTGCTATACGTGAAACACACAGAGACATATATAAATATGTTTGTGTGTATGTATGCGTATATATGTATTTCTGAATGCATGAAGTGTTATATTTTTGGCCTTCTTGATGCTTAATCCAAGTTGTTTGTATTAATGGAAAACCAAATTGCATAGTCTATTTTAGCTTTCATTTTAAACTTGGTAGCTCTCTTGAGATGAGCAATACTCAGGAGACATCACATAGGACATCCCCTAGATATTGCAAATCTCAGCAGCCATCAGATCATGCCTTCCTCCTGCCCTGATCCACACTCCTGCCTGTGCTAGTGCTGGCTGGAGGGGATGCCACACACCAGCAAGGTGGCACTGGGGCCCGTCCGTGCTGCCACGCCTGGGTGCAGCAGGAACAGAGCTCAGTTACCTCCACCGCTCACTTCTTCATAGGTTTTTCACCCAGAGTGAGCAGTTGAAAGGTCTTTCCCAGGTAAGAAATCACAGTTCCAATGTCAGTTCCATAATCAGACAGGGGAAAAAATAATCTGTCATTTCACAGCCACAGTATGCACATGCCATTGTCACTGCCAGCAAATCCACCATTGGCAGAGATGGGGGCCGGTGTTGCTGGCTCAGCGGGTAATGACAAAATGCTAATTTCAACAGTTCATCCTTTTTTGAAGCATTTGAAAAATACATTGTGGGCAGATGTCTCATTTGTGTGAGAGGGTTTTAATAAAGTCTACAGTTTTGCAGCTCTCCCTCTCTGCTTTGCTGAGCAGGCTGAGACCCAGTCTGGCACATGTTTCTTTCTGTGGGACAAGCACCTAAACCCAGGATATTGTATTGGAAACCTGAGCTGCCTTATACAGCAATCCTGTATAATGCTTTCCAGAAGAATAAAAGGGCAGCAACGGTGAGGCTGTACAAATAATATGATGAATGCATGGGTATCTTTTTTCCTCTATGTTTGTATCACAACACATGCACAGACAAGTAACCGTGCTAAAGCACATTATTAAGGTTGTTATATCAATTAATCAAAATGTAGGAAATGCCAGAATGAAGATTGCCTGTACTCTCTTACCTCTGTTGCTCTCATACCTTATGCAGCATGCACAGTTTTAAGAAGATCACATATTAATTTTCCCACATACCT
The DNA here is from genome assembly GCF_000690835.1 of Fulmarus glacialis. NCBI lineage: Eukaryota > Metazoa > Chordata > Aves > Procellariiformes > Procellariidae > Fulmarus > Fulmarus glacialis. The sequence continues at coordinate 31,433 of NW_009197117.1, forward strand.
ATGCCTCATTAAGTGCACAGGGCAGATTAGTCCCCTCAGTGAGCAATTATTCAGTGTTTTATTCCATCCTTGCTATTTAATATGAGGTTTTATTTATTACTCATCCCTATAAATCCTGCTGTGAGGATGAAGTTATTAACTGCTTTATAGGCTTTTCTGTGGTACTTACTATTATGAAGCCTGAATGTTTCACAAACAATAATGAATATATCCTCCCACTAGCTCTGTAGGATGATGGTGAGAGTTATCTCCATCTTAAAGCTGGCAAGTTGAAGCACAGAACGATTAGGATCAGAAGCATTCCCTAAGTTTAGACACTTATTTTTGAGTATATGGGACACTAGACTATTTATAGCCAGACTTCTTATGTTGTTATTGGAAGAATATTTGTTTCACCCTTGAGACTGGTCTATCTTGCACACTGGATGCTGTTGAAAAAAACAGATTGTGACTACGTACCCGAAGTTTGTATACTATGCTGTAGTTGCTGCCCAGGTGACAACAGGGTATTCCTTACAGTCCACTGCTTTTGAGTTAGGTTTTTCTTTTAGTCCCCTTATGAGAAAGATGAAATTTTTTTGTAGTTAGTAGAGGACAAACAGTGAGCTTAGGGCTTAGACCCTGAGCCACTCACCCCATCTCCACTTTGGAGTCAGGGTTTTTTTCCCCATACTGAAACTCCAGTCTCTCCCTTTGAGCTCCTCATGCTGGCTCTGTCTTCGCTCAGTCTACCAATATTGCTGCAGCCTACAAATGTAGCCAAGAAAAAATACCTAAGCAAGAAAACCACTGTTAAAAGGCAGCATTGGCATGAGAACAAATAGTTACAAACTTCCCACAAAGACATTTAGGCTGTGATTTAAAGGAAGATGCTTAAACATCAGAGAAATATGCAGTGGCCTTCTACCCAGAGAATGGGCAAAGAAAGGTACTTTTAAGATGCAGGTAAGATTCCAGATGAGCAAGCATATATGTGGTGCCTCTAAGAGCTGTGGTCCCTTTCACTCCTGTGGACACTCGTCCCTTGCTCCTGCCTCAGCTGAAGCAGATTCCTTGGTCTCATCAGGTCCCTTCCGTCCCGAGCAGGGTGAGGGGAGGTGCTGGGATACATGTAGCACAGCTGGGTGGAAATCGGCTTTTTTGGCTTGTATCTAGTGTTCAGGGCTCCAAGTCCCTGGTCATGGCAGGCAAAAGGGCGAGCTTTTATCCCTGCCGGACTTGGTCACTCAGCCACTGAAGGTGGATGGACAGAGGACCCAAGAGCTCTGCAGGTGTCAACACACCATGATGTATGCAGGGCAGGTGTTGCTTAAATAGTCTTCAGGATTTCAGTTGATAAAATCAAGGTAGGCAATCAGTAGAGGTGATTTTTCAAACTTAGAAGCTGGACAAATTTGGGAACTATTTCACAGCATGGCAGAAGGCAGACGTGTAGGGTGAAAGCAGTCTTATTCAGCTTGTCAAATCTCTCCTGACGGTGACAAGACACCTCGAGATGGTCAGAGCAAAGGCCTCAAGAATGTTTTTTTAACAAAGGCAAAGCAACATACCTTCCCTAGTTCTGTAATTTTAAGTGCCTGAACTACAACTCTCTGCAATTTCTACAGCTGCAGAAACCAATACTGCAGAAACCTGAAGCAAATATCTGGCACACGTAAATGTCAGTCCAGGCAGTCAACATTTGGTGTATAAGGAACAGAATACAGGGTCTTACAATGGGAAGTGTCTGGTAACCCTAAGAATGGGAGGAGGTACCAGCCCTACCTGTAATATTTCATTTCACTGCTCCGAAGCATGTTGCAAGTGCTCTGTGTCCTTGCTGCATGTCCTGTCATGTTGTTACACACCAGGAAGCTCCTTCATTCTCTGTATGATGAAGAGACTGAAATGGGGATACACATCTGTATTTCATTTTTGGGATGTACTGTGGCTACTGGGATTCACCAGCTGTGTACTGGATCATACCCGTATGTGTACAGAAGGAAACGTGTGTGTGTGGATGCAGGTACATGTGAACATGTGTGTGCACACACGCACGTGTGCAAGAATGCTGGAGATACCACATGACTGATTTCACTTTGGAGCTGTGACTGTGTCCTGGCATTCGACGATGGTTTTCAGAGCAGAGGGTTTCGCCCCGCTGCTCCGCTCCCCCGTGAGGACGTGCCCCTTGCTGCTTGGGGCAGCTCTTCCACGGTGCCCCCCACAGCAAAGGTTGGGGCACGGCCTTGGGGTCCAGATATTTCCCCCAAGCAAGTGGGCTTGGAGTGGCCAAAGCAGCAGCACACTGCATGTGGCAGAGACCGTCTCCATGCCAGCTACTGTTCAGACGGTGTGGAGAAGATTGCCAAGGGAAAGGGGCAGCTGAACCACATTTTGGCATCACAACCCTTGCATCAGAGACACAGAGATGTGGAAATCCCTCTTATGGGCTGCAGCAAAGAGAAGCAGAACAGCAGCATCATTCAAAGTGGTGCTGGATCACTGCCAAGCTAAGGACATGGGCTATGTACATCAGCGGGTACTTGTTTGTCCGGTCACCGAGCGAAGGACGAGCCCCGGCACCTGCCTGCATGGCCCCAGCTCTCATTCGGGCCTGCTGCTCTGCACAGGTCTGGGGCAGGAGCATGGGGTCCAGCACCACCACACCAGAGGAGTGGCTGGGCAGCCAGATCATCACCATGTGAGGGAGTGCCTGTGAGGCGGCGGTGCCCCAGGCTTTTGGGCACATTGTAGAAACCACCTGAAAGTGTGATCCCACCTTTAAATGACAAACTTGCTGAGAGCCAAGTGGCAAGGACATTCACACAGGAAGGGAGATATTTAATACTTTCTTCACAGAGGTATGAACCCTCATTTCCCACATCTCAGGAGTCTGTCCCAGCTGATGTCCCCACTCTAGGAGAACTGGTGACACTCTCCTCTCCCTTGGAGCTGGTGCTGCTGCAAGGCAGCAAGCTTCACCTGGTGAAACCAAGCTTCACCTGGTGAGCAAGACAAGGGCCACGTGGCAAGGACTCAGGGCAGGGAAAATCCCAGCCTCTGTTGCCAGCACTGCTTCTATGTTTCATTAATGGCTGTTCAATGTAAAATGCAGGAATAATGTAAATTTTGCTTAATTTTTACTTAATTAAACTGCACTTAATTAAACTGCACCCCTAAATGCTTTTACTGGATCTGGCTCTGAGTCACATTGCAGATTCTGACCAGGTAGTGACTGAGAGAGGAGTCTTTGACAATATCCTCTAAATGCCTTTTTAAGATAAAAATCAATTTTTTTTCTACAAGCAGAGTAAATTGCTGGGCTTTGTTCCTGGCACAGTGAATATAAAAAATAGCCTGGCCATAGTCTCAATCTATAAACCTATAGCAAATGAGAAAAAGAATTGCTTTAAAGTAGGTTTTTTATAAAGCATCTACTTGGGGTGGCCTGAAATGAAAAGGAATTGCTTTATCTAATCTTGCCAGGAAAAGCATTTCAGCATAGAGGAGTATGAAAGTGAATACTTGACCCTCCTTGGAGGCCAGTATCCATACGGGGTCAGGCAGAAAGACAGCACCTGATGATGGCTGAAGATAAATCCAGGATAAAACATGGAGGCTGACTGAGAGTTCAGGCTTTGTGGTTTATACTTGAGCCTTATCACTGCTGAAAGAAAATTGAAGTGATTATATAGTACTTTGAACTTAATGGAAAGAAGAAAGATAGCAAATGGTTGATTACATCTCTTCTTGAAGTCATTCAAGTACAGGCCATTGCCCATTAAACTGTTACCAAGGCAGCATTAGCTGGCGGATAGATAGCTCAGGATCCTCTCTCTAGCCTTTCCTGATAAAGATTAACCATATCACCTCACTTGCCTTCATCCTCAGAGCAGGCCAGAGCAAAAAGCTCTGCGGGAGGTTTCAGCACTTCTCTGTCGCCTTTCGCCCGGGTCCAGAGCAGGCTGCAGTGAAAACAAGGGGATGCTTGGGCTCCCACGGGGATTCGGCAACCTGATTCACAGAACGTAAGAACAACCCTCCTACATTTCTGTAAAACAAGTTGCAAGCTGTAACTCCCGAAAAGTTCCTTAAGAATAAAATTACCAAGAATTACTGGTTTTTTTAGGAGACTCTCACACAGCGTTCAGGCCTGACTCGTGGTTGTGAATGCTCCTGACTGCCGGGAGGCGGCACGTGAGGGAACAGCCAGAGAGACGTGTGTGCTGGGTGCCCTGAGGTGCTGCAGGAAGGAGTTTGCCTGGGACCTGATGTGAGGACACGGCTAAGAACAAAGGTGGCAAATTTTAGCCACCTCTAAGAATAAAATAAGTTGTCACATGAGTTATGTAGCTGTCACTAACTCAGACCGAACAGGCTACAAACTTGCCTATGGTGGAACCGAGTTATGTAGCCGTCACTAACTCAGACCAAACAGGCTACAAACTTGCCTATGGTGGAACGTTAAAAGTCATGATGAAACTGTAGTAGAGCAGAAGGACAGAAGAAAGAGGACGAGGATTATAATGACGTTGTGACTGTGATCAAATCACTGCACCTTCCTTTCACAGGTTCACCCTGTAGGGTCAGCTCAATGCCTAATAATGGCACCTATCATCAGCATTAATCACGTCACTGCAGAAAATGCTGCAGCTGGCCATGAGGTGTCCTCTGTGGCTCTGCAGAAGGATTGTATGTCCACAGAAAAATCTGTCCTGCTGGGAGAAAACAAAACTGACGCTTGCACTAGACTCCACATCACTGAGAGTAAAAGTGCTCAGGGTCCAAATGATGGGGAATAGAATAACTTTGTGCTGAAGCAGGCAGAGCACTAGTGAGAAAGCTAATGCCTACACATGTATCAGAGCTTATCATGAGCAGCAACAGCAAAGATTTGAGCCTGTCAATCAGAAAGAATAAGTGTGAATGCACCCACTTTCACACAAGGAACTAAAAAGTAGTTTTTATCTTGCTAACATTGGGTTGTACTCTTTGTAAAAGACTTGACCTGGATCTACTAGTCAGCAATGTCCTCTTGCCTCCTGTTTCAAAAGAAGGGCACAAAAGATACTTGCACTACATTTCATTCTAAAAACAGCTAAAATCAGGGAACCAGTGAGAACTTTATTATTATTCCACTGCAGACATACATCAAAAAGAGAGAGACTGCTAGCCTGCATATAGGTTAATTCTGAGTTTAGCCACAGGAATCAGGCACTTTTATGTGAATCCAACCAACCAGGAAGACGCAGAAGAGGCAAAATTCCTCTTCATTTAGAAATAGAAAAATCACTTCCAAGTGGTACATTCTTGGTCTGCTCCCACTAATACTGAGATTTGTTTGGTGGAATAGAAAGAGTGTCTGGGAACTGTTAGGTACACTAGCACTCTCTTTGAAGGGAGTGTGATACCGTTTTCTTTGCGTGTTTACAATGTGGCTAGGTTGTTGCATGTTTCTTACAGAATTCAAGAAGTGGCATGTGCTAAAACTTAGTTTCAGCATATGAGAACAGCATAACCTTACCTCAGAGCAACAACACCAGTGCCCCACCGACATGGTCCCCAGAAAGGCTCCAGCTCCTTCCTCTGCCCGCCACATCCCCCCCAACTCTCCCATTCTCAACTCCTTGCTGTGCCCCAGCAGCAGATAGCTGGGGGGCTTGGCATTCAGGTGAGATGTGTTGGCTGGTGGAGGAATTGGTGCCCTGAAAACTTGCCTTCACTGAAGAAATCAATCTTCTCCTCTAAGTACTTACTTATTTTAACAAAACTAGGGATTAAGACTTTCTGTCTCTCTGTCAAAAGCTCAGAGGAAAGATGGCCCAAGAGAAAGGTAGTAAATTCTTGCTTTCCTAGGAAATTGGTGAAATAGGGATAAAAATAACCAGTTTGCCTGCTCTCAGTTGCGAGCTATCAATTGCAGGCATACATCCTGATTTTTAGTTATGAAAAGATGGCAGTTCTTTAAAAAAGGTGGAAAAGAAATATATATGTGCTTGTGTATGCATAAGCACATAGGAGAAAATGGTGGAATAACTTCAAAACTGAGTTTAGACAGTGGAGACAAAGAACAAGCTTTCTGGAGGCAAGTTCAAACCAAAGTCCTAGTTAGAATCTTTTCTGGACTTTATGGAAAAGATGATGCAGATCTAGATCCACATTCAAATGCCCTAATTCAGTAGGGTCAACGTGGCTCACAGAGCCTGACATCTCTGATGTGTAGAAAACCTCACGTTTCGCCCCAGACAGGAGCTAAAAGTCACAGTACTAAGACTGTGGCTCCTTTTTCATGATTTTCACTTTTCATTTCTTGCGGTCACACTTGCAATTCCAGAAAACATTCACAGATCTTAACTCCTAGAAGCCAATACTTACTATCCCTTCTGAAAAAAATTAGGTGTTTGTGAAACTGCCATGGCCCCGGGCCCCGTTCAGTTAAGCAATGTGTCGTAAATACCGGAGGTGTTTCATGGTGTTGTTCATGTAGAAAGAGCTTCACTTTGGCACAAGAGTCAGAGGACGCACAAGAGCTCTGTTGCTTAAAACAACCTCACAAGTATTGCAGGGTGAAAAGTTGAAGGAGAGGTTGAAAACACTTCTTCCTTCTCTGATGGCACCTTTGCAATGCTGGGTACTTCTCTGTCCACACAAAAAGGATTGTGGCTAATCTCTTCCCATCCTGGGCATTGGGTCGGACTCCCCACAGTGTGAAACCTCTGAAGCTGGTACCAGAACTTCCACCTCAAGCACTGCTGAGCCTTTGCTATTGCTTTTTCCTGTGAAGTGTTTTGAGGTGGGCCTTTTTCAATCAAACTCCATACTCAAAAGCTCTCTACTACCTTGGAAAATGCTCTCCAGAGCAGCCATGCTTCCCACCCTATCCCATCCCACCCCGCCTCAGTGGCAGACTGCTTGTGGGTAGCTTGTACCAGAGGTGTGCATAGTACCAGTGGACTGACTTGCTGGGGATGTTTGAGTGCAGAGGTCCCATGTGCCCAGGAAGTTGGTTTTAGTTGCACCTTCCCCCAGGACTGCTGCATCTGTGCCGTGTCTGGCACACCCTGGGGCTGTCGGGGCTGCCCTCTGGATGCATAACGCCCCGTAATGCTCCCTCATAGCATTTTCCTTGTTAACGTACTTCAGCTCCTTCTAAACTATTTATGTGTCCAACGAGCTCAGCATTATTTGGCAATACGGAGTTAGCTTGGCTTACCTGCTTCTTTCTTTACATCTGACTTATTCCCGGACCTGCAGGACTCTTGATTTATCTACACACGCAGAGCCCTGTTACACAAATGCAAACAGGAAAATGACTAGGTGTGTGGCAAGTGAACTCCTGCATCAAACTGGCATTCCTAATTATTTTGTCAAGTCATTTCCCAACGGGAGGAAAATGAAAAACAAAGCACTAACGTTAATGAAAAAATTCAGGTTGAGAAATCAAGCCCTGAAACAGGAAAGATATTCCTGAAGTGAATGTTGCCAACTGTAGAACAATGATAATCTCTGTGGTCTTGCTACATGTTGATGATAAACACTTCTCACAGATAGTAGAAAGATAAGTGGGACAGAATTATTTCTGCAGTGGGATCTCTGATTTGGGAGATTTCCTGGGATTTGAATGCTCTATTTTTTAATCTTAATGGTACTTGTTTACTTTTATTTTTGTGCTGTTTTAAAGGAAGAAGGAGGGAAAGGAACATCTGAACTACTTGGCACTCATAACACATATGTTCCATTGGCTTCATCTGATCACAAAGGTTACAAGCTCCACCAACTGTGCCAGGAGAGCTTGTAAATTTTCTAAGTTAAATGAAGAGATTAGGTTTGCTGAACATGCAAAAATCTATCATCTTTGCCAATGGAGCTATTAAACTCTTTGATCCACAGCTGTTTGGCCTGAAGTCTCTCACAGGCAAGCTGATCTTCATTCTCCATCCTGCCTTTTGCCAGGTACAAATCCCCAAAGCATCTGAACCCCAGAGGAGCCCAAGTCCCCATGACTTGGATCTTGGTGTGCTAAGGTCTACATGGTGGGATTCATCCCACCTGGTGTTAGCTCTGAGACACAGGTTATGTCATCTAAGCTGGCTGTCCAGCTCTCTCTGTAACCAGCAGAGACACCTGTGAAGACGGCAGGCTGGTCTTCCTCAGTGTGGGACGAGCACACCAGGTAGGAGTGCTGAACTACTCGTCTCCTTTCACTGATCGTGGGGGCACCTGGAGAACTAGCTTCCACTTGATGCCTATGTTGATCAGGTGACATGACTTGCAGGTTATCTGTTTCTACCTGTACCGTGTTCAGATGTCTTTCTGTGCCAGGTTGTCTCCTGGAAGTGGCTAATAAGAAAATTTCACCTGCTTCTTCAACCATAGTCCTTGATGGAAACAGCTGAAAAGATCCCGGTTCCCCTGGAAATGCTACAAGTTGTCCTTCAGCACAACCCATTGCCATCTCCCTTTAAAGCCATTTCTTACTTTCTTGCTATAGTTTGTGTGCTTTTCTTTTTTTTTCCCCTCCGTTTTAACTAATGATTTCCCACACCACAAGTGCTTCTCTGATGTTCAGACAGCTTCGCTCGGTTGCAGTTACCTTCCTTAAAGCAATCAATCAGCTCTCTTTCAAGGAAAAGCATTAGGCTGTTCTGGTACCCTCCAGCTGGCAGGGCCAGGCTATTGTTCTTTCTTTGATTGTTCATTAATCATCACATCATTAATTATTCCTTTCCTTTAAAATTTGTCCCATGCTCTTGCATACTATTACAATCAAGCTAACATGCCTTTAGATGCAAGTTCACTTTCTTAATTACGGTTACTATATTTACTGTTCTCAAGTCATGTGGATCCCCCAGCTTCACGGCTTGACAAAATTACTTGGAGAGGCTGCCAGGTCCCCGAGTGTCCTGCGGTGAGGGATCTGCTCCCTGCTGGCCGAGTGCATCCAGCTCTCAGGGTTTTGCTTTGCCGCCGAGGAGGTATTTTCAATTTCCTGACACTCATCCCATATCTGTTCTCCTTTTCTCCGGATTTTAGTGTTCTTACAGAAAACTAAGGCTGAGTTTCATTTAGCGTTTCTACACACCTACGCCAGCTCTAATCCTCTCAGTATAAAAACATCACTTCTTTTCTCCTTTAAAATCTTTGTGTTTCAATAGCTAAATAACTTTTTACTATTTCCTTTTATTATTACTATTTAATTTCCTCTGCAAACTTCTAACTCAGTTTGACTTTTGGCAATGTTTACCCCAGCCCTGTGCTTCCTGGTCTCCAAAATGAAGTTTTCTTTGTTGATTAGCTCTTTCCTCCTTTCCAAATGGATGCTGTGCCGGACTTTCTAAGGTGGTTCTCCATCCATTTCGGTCTGTAGCCCCTTCCTGCAAGTTTTCCTCCTTTCCTTGTGAAGTGAATTCCAGAGAGCCCCTTGCAGCTTTTATTGAAAATAAATTATAGGTGTCTTTCAGCTGGAGTACCTTACAACTCTTTGGCCTGACTGGCCTCACTAATCAGTTCACCCTCTGAAATCTGTGCTTTTGAAACTGAAAATCTGACTTGTTTTCGTATATGCCTCCGTTTCATCTAAAATGACTCAACTCAGTTTGGCTAATGGCTCAGTTTAGCTCTGAAATTAATGTTAGTCTTTCCACTGGCTGTAGAAACTTGGATCTGTCCTGTTTAAATGTTCTCCAGGGCTGAGGGTGTAAACACAGTATTATGGGCCACAGTTTCAGCTGGTTTAAATTGCTAAAGCTCTGCTGGACTCTGGCCAGTCAAGTGGAGTCTCCCTTGTCTAAGAATATGAAGTTTTCATCAAAGTATTTTGGAAGCAACTACAGTCTCTTAAATTACTAAGAAAAGAGATATTTTTGCCATCTTTCCACAGATGAAACTGCAATAAAATCTATGTTCTCACACTGTTTATAGTAGTCTCCAAATTAATTTACTATACCTGTCATAATATATTATCAATGCCTTCCATGTGCATTACCTCATTTGAGAGTGTCTTCTTGTTGCACATAGCAAATGGCAGGAAAAATTTAATGTGATACAAATAACCTTTGGATTGATTTAACTATGCATGCCCAGACTCTCCCAGTCCTCCTACTTGCAGTGATTGTGAGTTAGCATTCAGACAGCAGCAGCAGTAATGAGAGAGGGAGAGACCAGCGCCAATCTTCAAAATCTCCACTGAGTTAATCAGAGCAGGCTACAAAGGGGCCAGAGGCTAATTATCATATCAAAGTTTGACTAAGTGGTAGCACACTGAATTGGACAGCAAGATTACACAGTCTGAGAGTGTTAGATCCTCATCGCTTCTTCCCCTCCATCACACTCTACCACATCCCTATCACTGGGCACGTCTAAAAACACGCCAGAGGAGAGAAGAGGAGGACAGAGAAGTCAAAAGGACTGTAGCACAAGTAAAATCTGCCAGTTGCCTCCGAGGGCATTTTGTATCTTAGGGCAAAATAATATATTTCTGTAAGATTAAGGGTGAAGTTGTTCAATGCAAACTAATAATAACAAAGCCCATAATGGCTTTCTGCCACCCACCACCCAACGTTAGTATTGCCTGATAGCGTGCTGTTACTCATTCAGTAATAATACAGCGTTAGCTGCTCACACCTGACATGCTTTGAAGTATTTGCATGGGTAGCGCCTCTGTACCGGGATCTAAACAAAGGGAGGCATGAATTCCAGCATTCAGCTTGTCCTTTCCTTCCTGCATCTCCCAACTTATACCTGCTCTAAAATACATAACAACCTTATCATGGGCTGCTCGGTTCATTGTAATAGGTAGCCTAAGAGAGCAAACACGGGTTTCAGTGATTACCTGCCCAGTACAGGAACACAGGTCGGCAAACATTAACCTAAGAATAAGCCACTTCATTTTTGACAGGTATTATAGACTACCGAGGAAAACAAACCAGCCCTCTTTCTATTTTTAACTCTCTGATTGACACAGTGCCCACTTCAGACTGACTGCAAGTTGGACGCTGTGCTGATGGAGGGGGGGAGTGCTTGCACCTCTGACTGCTGCAGGACAGGAGGAGGGACCCCGCGTCTGCGGCGTGGGGAGGAGAACGGAGGCAAAGATGAGTCCCTCGAAGGCAAGGGCAGCCCTTTCAGTGGTGGATGCCTGCTCATGCTCTCTGCATGCTTCACGATAACATCGCTGTAGCCATGGATGAACTGAGGCTGAGCTGAAGAGAAATACTTGAGTCCAAAAATGTGTCCATTTTGCTTTTTTCTTCCCTCCGAATCATTCCTCTCTTAAGGTATTGAATCCAGCTCAGTGTTAGGCTAAAGGAACTCAAACCACTTGGCCCACTCCAACACCAAGCTAAACTCTCAGCGGTCAAGTAACCGGCCCATCCCCTCTTAGCGTACACTGTCTCCCTGAGGCACAGGTCACACATAGTTTTCTAAACATTGAAAACCCTCAAAATAAGTAGGAGTGTCACCAAAACTCAAACACTTCTTGATCCTCTATAGTTTATACTGCACACATTTCTGACATGGATCATAGATTATTATTAACCTTAAAGAGCAAACAAACAAAAAACCTCACCCTCTTTTTCTGTCTTATATGCAAAACATTGTTTCCTCTTTGGAGGAAAAATCGAAGTCCCAGATGCATGCACACTAAGGCAAAAAAGTCATTGTAGTTTATATCGTGCTATACCAGTTGTTTTCAGTTTTTTTTTTTTTAGTGACGGCACACATGCTTATATAGCGAATTTTAGCCTGCTGACATGGTCTTACTTTTTTCAGTTGCCTTCTGCAGACTCCGTAGAGGTATCCCACAGATTCCCTGGGGTTTCAGGGGTCCTAAATGTAAAAAAAGTACCCACTGCACTATGCAGCAGCATACAGAGCTGAGGCTTCGGTGCACTGTTGTTCTGGACACTGTTTTTGCAGCAATGTCAGAAAGCTGAATTCTAACCTCTTCGGGTGGGGAAAATCTTATTTAAAAGCTGAGAAGGCTATTGTAGTTGGAAGTTAAGGCTTTTCCTTTCCTCACCAGAAGACACTGTGGGAAATTGGAGAAAGTGATATCATTAGGTTTATCGAACCTAGATAATTTAGTGGGAAAGTCTGACAAAATCTATTGCTTAATGTATTGGGTTTATAAACTTGGCTACATGAGGTATTTAGGGGACTGTTAGTCCGCTGTTAGTGTAAAAGGTGAAAGCGGGAATTTAAAAGCCTAATAGCTATTTCTATGCTTGTGTTGATCCTGTGCTTCTTCTCTGCTATGCCATGTAATCTGCATATAGTTTAATGCATGTAATATTTATACATACTCTATAGTATGCACAGAGTTTAATCTGATGATCTGCTGCCATTTAGCTTAATCCAGTTTGGAAAGGTCAGCAGAAGACACTGGAGCTAGTACAGTGCTGGCTGTCCCCCACCAAATATCATGCATCTTCCCCACTGCTTTTGAGCCAGAACAAATACATCAATTCTTCATTTTCCCTTTTGGATGCCAGCTGTGGTGTCAGAGAAACATGCAGCTCTCAAGGAGGACAAGTGCATCTCCCAGGCTGGAGGCTCACCAGGCAACGATGGCTGGACAGTGCTACCCTGAAAGCTTTAGGGAAAGGTTTCCCCTCCTGCCAGGTTTGGGAGGCAGTGAGCACATGGGGCCTGCCAGCGCTCTCCGCAGAGGCTGGGTGGAGTGAGTCCTGGCGAGCTCACTCCTGTCATCTGCCCGTGAGCAACTTCCCAACTGTTCTTTCCCCTCAAACGATTGCTTACGGTTTGCAAAGACATGAAAATGTTTGTGTGCTGCTCACGTGTCAGCAAACAGCCTTCCTTGTTTTACATTTCACACTCAGAAGTTGCTATTGGAGTGGGAACAAATCAGTGCAGTGTAAGGCAGGGTGTGAACTTGCAGTGCATCAGCTGCGCCGGGGAAAGGCTGCACGCTCTTGCCTGGTGGCTCTCTGCAAAAAATGGGAGGTAGCTTCTCGCCCTGGGGAACAGGGCGTTTCTCTGTCTTTGTATGTCATGATGTGGGGTCTGGAAAGCTGCCTGCAAGCTCATCTGGCCACGATGGCAGTCTGAAGCCTCGCAGTCAGCCTCTGATGTCCTTTATTGTCCTTTTCCTATAGCTTGCTGTGTTGCTGTCATGCTGCTTTTTACATGAATGGTGTCAGTGTGAATTTCATTGTGGAAACTTCCAGCTATCAGGTTCAGTCTTGATTATTGTCTCAAATTGATATTCCAGTGCCTCATTTTAATCAGCATCTATTGCTAGAGGGTTTTTTTAAGAACAAAAAATATTTAGATACAGGCATTCATGCACTTGTAGAATAATTTATCTGATAAAGATTTGGCTTGATATTTTATGTCCTTCTTCCTATTACGACTCTGTAAAATTCACCATGTGCCTACTTGTAGTGTAGAAAACAGCATCTGAAAGCAGTAATAAACCAACTTTTCCTATCCATCTCCTTAATGGCCCTGTGTTTATTCATAGATAAAGAGATAAAAGATTTCCCTTGCAAAGTGTTGGCTTTTCAGCAGACCAATTTCTTTCAGCATTGTAAACAATGTAGATAGAAAGAAAACTGTGCACACTTTTTATTCTGCTGGTACTTGGAGGAGCTTCCAATCTTTCCTGCCATTACTGATTCATGTGGGCTTTTTTTTTTTTTAGCAAGCACGCGATAATGCTTAACCAGATCCATAGTTCCCAAGCTGGAAACTGCAATTAATATCAGTGATGATTAAGCCCTTTTCAGACTATTGTCATGTTTTTGTCCCTCCAGCTCACCACTAGAAACGAGTGCTGAGCTCACAGCATTGAGGCCAGGTTTAAAATCTGACATCATGCTCCTTTTTGCTGTGATTGGGCCTGGTTGGTTAATCCCTCTGGTGCTGATGCGATGTCAGACACTGGAAGATGAAGGATTCACATATACTCACTGTTGTTAACAAGTCTTCAGTGGGATGTCATCTATGGAAGGAGTTGAAGAACTCAGCCCTGGAGTGATTATAACTCTGCTGGACCAGTATCTGTGACTGCCTGAGAGCAGTTTACACTCACGAGGCTGTGTGAGGATCTCACTCCTGTGTAAATCGTGTCTGCTTTGAAGTCAAGGAAATTCCATTAGCAGGGAACAAGTGTGAGATCAGAATCAAACACCAAAGAGTTGTGATCTTCCTACTGCTAAGAGGCAAGCGTAGGGATTTCATTTTTCAGAGGTTGCTGCTGTGCGAGCTGACATGTTTGCTTTGCATAATTATATGACTACAGCCATACCCAGGGAAAGGAGCGGTGATGTTCAATGCAGGCACACACATACAAAAGCCGAGGGCAGGCGCCTGCAGAATATTGATAACAGAATAATGCTGGTTGGCAGGAAAATGAATGTGTAGCAGCAAATCTCTGAATCTCATTCACATGCACTTTGAAGGCCATTGGCATGGTGGGTTATGGAAATGCAAAGTATTATTACTCTACGGCTCCCATTTCTTTCCTCCTGGGTTGTTCTTTCAGACCAAACACTGCACATGTGCCAAAGTATCTACATCAAGCAAAGAAACGCAGCGTGAAGACGGGGGTCACCTTTTCATATTTTATTCATATGTGGATTTTGAGAGAAAATGTGTGGCATGAGAGCACATGAGGGAGGATCAAAGTCACGGCAGCAAAGCCTGAGACTCAGTGTTGAAAAGTCATGTGCTGTCTGAACAGCCCATTTAAGAACCAGCAGCTCTAGGATGTCAGAAACCTCCTTACCCATCACTGAGTTAAGCTTGAATCCTCCGCCACCCTGTTCCAGCACAGACAGCTCCTGGCAGGTTTACCTCCTTTATACCCAGTGTGGGAGGCAGGAGCACTTCAGGCCAAGACAGCATATTTTCCAGACATTTTATAACTCTGCTCCAGGGATTCCCGGTTCCTGATTGCTCTTCTCCCTTTCCTTAGCCATCCTGTCAAATCTGACAGCTGGGAGATTTGAGGGAAAGCTTTGTTCTGCCTGCCCATATTTTTTTCTCATTTCTTCTCCCCAGAAACTCAAGAAAAGTTAATGCCGAGCTCCTCTCCCTTTTCAGATGACCAGGGCCAATGCAAACACCAGGTAATGGCTTCCTCAGCTGGAGCTCCTCCAGCTGCGGCAGAGCTGCGGCTGCTCGCTGACGTTCCCCCACGGGGAGGGACTTCTCCGTTCGCAGGATGCTGGTAAAGCCATTAAGAGCACCACATGCGCCTCGCTTCAACTCACCACAAATAGTTTTTCTGTCAACATGGGCAGTGGATATAGATTAGATCATCTTCTAGATTGTTCTAGGGCTCTCTGGGGCTCAGGCCAAAATAGCCTGTTTTGAGAATCATTTGACCGTAAAGAGCTTTTTAAATATCCTTTCTTTTCCCTTGGCTTTGCTGGGGGGCAGAGACTGTCCTTTAAGCTGAAGCATCTGCTTCTGCAGCGCTCTCTTCAGGAATTAAGAACAGAGATCTTTATTTTATCCCAGTAGTGTGATGTAGGATTGAGCTAAAATCAGCTCTTTTTTTTCTGAATTATGCTCTAGAGCTCCTTATGTTTTCTCACTGCTAAACAAAACACTTGTTCTGACCCCCACACCTGGCATCCCACTGGGGTAGGTACATGCCATTGCCACCCCTGATCCATCCCAGGGAGGCTGAGGAGGTCCCAGCACCGGCCGGGGCCTGGGGCCGCGCACAAAGGGCAGCCAACAGCCCTGCAGCTGCGGCCAGTCGTGAGGCTTCTGCCTTCCCCATTTTGCAGCTTTTATAGCTGGCGAGAGGCAGTGGGTTGCCTTGCTAAGAGTGAGTAGAAATACTGAAGGGGCTGTAGGATGGTAACACAGCATACGGTGTGAAAAACGAGACGGTTAAACATGCTTGCAAGCGCCGTGGTGCATCAGCGTCACTCTGGCTTTGAAAGGGGTGATGTTGCAGAGTGGAGCATGTGCCCCGAGAGCTGGGGTGAGCATCCCGGGGTAGGTGCCAGCAGCTCTGCTGCTGTCCTGCCACCCGCCAGAGGTGAGGACAGACATGGCCCCGCAACGGGGGTCTCACCCGTCTGGGCTGGCTGCGTTTCTCTCCCAGCTGCATGCAACATCTTTTATTGGGGAAAGAGCTGCTGGTACAGTGCTAAGGATCTCCCTTTATTTACTGGCCAAGGGCTTTGTTTCGTAGAAGCCACAGTAAGAAAGCAACAGCTCATGTTGAGAGAGAAACTGAATAAAAATGATGGGTTTTATTGAATTTGGCACTGGCTTGCAGGTTTGTCAGGAGGAGGGATCGCAGGGGTGGGCTGTCATTTTGTCTCATTTTCTTGAAGCATGCACTGTGTAAAGATTGAAGGAGGAGGTATTGACTTACTCCTGCTGTCGCCATCCTAAAATACTAGGCCAGTGAGACGGCTCTCACTGCAATTTATGATCCTTCAAAAGAAGATCAAAATGTGATTAAAAAAACTTCAACAACAAATCAGAGGAAAGGGAAGACTAGCTGCCCAAGAGGCAGGCAGTCTCTTTGTACCCATCTCCCTCCTTACAGTCAGACGAATACCACAATTTGACCGTGGCTCCTAGACGAACAGCTACGTTCATCTGCAGAACACCGCTTTGGTTACGCAGGATTTTTACTTTTTTCAACCCAGAAAGTTTGCTTGGTATGAGCCTAGTGATCTGACACGATAGTGAGAGAGGTTTTGCCTTTAGCAAAAGAGTTTCTTTTGCCAAACTGAAGGTTGTCTGTGTCAGCCCATTCCCACCCGGCATTTTCACCCTCCCACATGCAGCCTCGATGGCAAGAGGAGAGTTTCAGAGTGTCCTGCTTCTCCCAGTGCATCCATTTGCATGGAGGTTCCCAGGGTATCTCCACAGCTACTTGGTTTTTCGACTGTGAGGAGTCTTTCTAGCCAGCACGAGTGACAATGACAACAGCACCGGCACTTTCACAGATGGAATGACACTGAAAAAGTAAAATCCACTAACCAAACTACTTGCAGTGAAACTGATTTCTTCCTAGAATTAAAACACAAGATGCTCTGCAGGCATGCAGATAAAGATGGGATTTTAATGATATCCATTAAGATTTGCTGTAGAGATAACAGTGAACTCCTGTTCCTAATGACTCAGGTACAATTTTCAGTTGGTGAAATATCTGTCCTTTTGTACCTGCATTAATGAGGGAATGCGCAGCAAATGCCGTGAGGGAGATCTGCTTCCTGTCCCACAGAGATCCCAGAAGAGGTCCTCACACATCAGCGACAGAGCAGAGAGAATAAACCCAACCATGCTATTGCTTTGTGGCACTGGCTGCAGCAGTTTGACATAGGTTGTCTTTTCTTTGAACTCTTTCTGAGTAAGATCAGATCCTTCTCCCAAACATGATGGTCAAGTGTCTTCAATCCGAGACAGCACAATTTTCAAAATAGTGTCAAATCATAGTATTGTGTGATTTTATACAGATCAGTGGTTCCCAAAATTTCTGGACAAAGAACCAGGATTCCTCCAAGGTCACGAGAAATTTTTATCATGAAAAGAGCTGTGGTTCTGCGGACCGGCTGGAGACAACTTGTGTTAACCCTACAGTGTGTCTCCACTTCCGTAATTGAATAAGGGACGATATTTACCTGCTGTACTTTCCTTGTGAGTATTGTAAACATTCATTCATCCTCACATTGTGCAGCACTTCGGAAACTGAGGTGCTACGTCCACATATGAAATACTTGAGTACTACCATTATTTTTTACAGAAGACAGATTTGGACAATATTTTTAATGGTGGAGCTTAATATGTCATACAATGCAGAAGGTGAGTTGAGGTGCATGGAAAACTGAGACCTGAGAGTGGGAATTGTAGAAAAACAGTGAGGGAGTACAAATGGAGCAAGTACAGATCAAGTGTAATCTTTCTTTACAGACACTGTCTGCTGAGGATTACAGTAGGTATTGATTCCCCATTATTATTTCGAGCAGCACAGTTTATACTATTTTTTGAAACGTTACTTAGATTATAGAACGCTTGGAACAGCAAAGACCCTTGTGCTGTAGCCGAGAGTGCTGCGGAGCCCAACGGAGTGCCTTTTCCTTGTTTTGACTCCTTAAGGACCACTGCAATTCAAACACATCAAATTACGATAATCGTAATAGGATATGGCAGAAGTAGCAAATCCTGTAAAATTCTTTCCATCAGGCTATTTCACTGCAACTCATTTGCTAAATCTGCAGTTTAGAGCTGAAGGGCGTGAAATATCAATTTCTTTCCTTTAATTTGAAGATTTCAAAGGAAAAGTTATTGCAGTGATGCCAAGGTTGTAAATATCCCAGCATGAACTTTCCTAGAGAGGTTGCAGCATGTAGGGGAGGCTTCATTCCAGAAAGTAACATGGTGTTTCTTTCTCCCAGATGGGACACAGGGAAGGGTGGATAATTGCTTTCCTAAAGGTTGTAATCACAGTGAGACTGGAACCTAAAGATTTACTTTGTGTTTGTCGTTTTCCGACAGTCAGCTAATCCTGCAGGGTCAGGATTGATTAACTTTTGCATATGTATGCAGGAGAAAGCGAACATGGGAAGAATTTTGTCCTTGCACTTACATCTGTAGGCTTGGCCACAGCTGAAGCTTTGGTATCCCCGAGGCCTGAGCACTGCTGGCCCTTGGCATCCTCTAAATACAAAAATCCATGCAATACCCTGGAAGTTTTTGCATTGGCTGTAGGATGTGGTTAGTGGAAAAGGCAGCATATAAAAGATAGTGCAGAAGCTCATTTAATTCTGCATTAGTAATGTCATTGCTCAATCCTGTGGGAGTGCTACAGATCCTGTGCAAGCTGCTATTTCTATGTAGGGACATGCCTTTAAGGGACAACACCAGTTTTTCATCAAAGGTTTCCGTATTTGGATACAGTTATTCTGCTGAAGCCAGTATAAATAAGGTTCCAACCATTAAGTAGTATTACTAAGGTACCTGAAAATTTTCACTTTAAATTGCCACCCTAAATTCTCATAGGGGTGTCTAAGTGACCAGCCTGGGAAACTGCTGAGCAACCAGCAGCTCACATGGGATAACAGCAGATGACATGGGATGTGGTCTGATCCATGCTGTGAAATCAATTGCAACCTTGCAGCTACAGTACCATCTGGAAAACACACAAGGATAAACTACTAGCGGCTCTTCCATTTTGCGTCAGTATTTGGAGAAGTTCAGAAAGGTCATCTTGTTTGTGGTGCTGGAAGTGACAGTATTTCCATCTGGGGTCAGGGGATAGGGTCATGAGAAGCAATGGCTCCTAAGTTGGAGTGACATTTCCCTATCCCCAAAGTCAGGTGACTGATACTGTTTAAAAGCCAATTTACAGGTCAGCAATGCCATGGTAATGCTTCAGGTACATGGCGAAGTGAGACATGGGTGTGTTTTCCTTTGTTCTATTAATAAACACTGAATAGCTTTGAATTAAACATTTCCTCATACTGTGAGCAACGCTGTGAAGAAGCTATGCTGCTGGCCAACCTTAAACATCAAAGTGAAGGTGTCTTACCTTAATTGGCAGGTAAAACAGACAGCAGGTGACGAGATGCTGCCTGCTTTGAAGATAATGATTAAAAATCACGGCTCTTCGTGTCAAGCCAACACCCTTCGCTTTACCTCCTCATGACTCTGGTTGAGATGACAAAAGGGGAGGGTAGGAGCCTTCTGCTCTGACAGCTGCACCTGAAGATCATCCCATCCTCCTGCCTCTGGAAGATGAGGAGGATGCTGTGTGGTTAGTTTTGGAATTACACGGAGGCAAGTTCATCTCTCCTGCCTTGGGCTTTGGGCTGCCGTAGAGATGTAAGCTGTTTGTTTCCCCAAGGAGGAGAAATGCCGAGTACTTTTATGTTTTATGACAGGAGGCTATTCTGTACTTTCTTATGAACACAGAGCTTAAGCAAGAGGCAACTTTGCTCAATTAAACCCAGAAGGAGAGATTTTAAAAATAGCTGAACAAAGCTGACCCTCTGCATGCAATTTTCCGAAGAACTAACTATTGATAATGAGTTATGAACACCACTGGTGGGATTAGCCATCAATTACAAGAGAAATAACTATTGATATGAAGTGAATTAATCATGGAAAGCCCATGCCCCTTATTTACTTTGGATTTAATTTATCTCACCTCCAAAAAATGCAATCAAAATTCTTCCTACTCTTTGCGTATTTGATTTCAGCTTTCTGCAAGAGTGTTATGTCTAGCAGGTAAATACTGCAGCTTCCAAGCAGGCTCATACACATCTGAACTATCATAATTCCTAAGGTGGACACATTTCAAAGATTAGTAGAAGTTATCTTCAAAGTGTAAACAAGGAAAAGGACTGTCTTGAGGCACTGAACAACACTTTCGCTGGAGTAGGATTTTACTGCTCAAGATTGCTTTGAAAAACAACCCTTTATTTTTTAAATTCTAGCTATACTTTACAGAATAACGCAAAATGAAGGTCTTAGATTTGTGTTTTCAGGCATAGTTTTTTTCATATGATACACTTTTGCTGCAGAGTCGTTAGCATCAATTATTGTACAAAAATTTTGGCTGGACATGGTAACACTTTCCAGTTGCACACATGCCCCGTTAGGATCTGATTCAGTCGTGAGGACAGGGTAAACACTTGCATTAACACCAGTTCGAGTGAACTGTCTTACACTTAGTTCTTACACTGTCACCACAAGAACTAGGTAAACATCTGAGAAGATATTCTGGTACCTTGTTACATGGAGTTTAACAGGAGAGAGGTATCTATGTCTATTTTAAAAACAGATCCTGAAGGTGACATATGGGGCACGTCTAAAAATATTTTCTGATACTCACTTGCGCAGACCCTCAGATCCCACATGCAGGCTTCTCCTGTTAATGCCTTCCACAAGCTCTGGTGTAGAGGTCAAGTTATAAATGCATGTCGTTAACTTATTTGCACAGTCTCTGCAGTGCAGCTAAATCTGTGTCAGAGCCTGAAATGAGTGATGTAAGTGATCACACTGTATCAAACTGTGTTGGGAAATTTAAACAAAAGTTTTCTAAAATGAAAAATGTATATTTATTTTGCTTTTTACTTTCCATTACAAATTTGTAATGATTTGTTAATGCTGTTTATTTTAACTGCTGACTGAGTCCTTGAGACTGAAATATTGTTTGCAAGCCTGGAATAGTGAGAGCAGCAGCACAAACCCAAATCCTGATAATGTCCAGTAGTTCATTTGATTTATACAAGCTATGTGGCATTTACAGCACATGTGGTAACCTAAAGCTGCCTTTGACTTACAGTGGATCTATATGATCAGACCAAAGGTTGTTGTATAACTCATATTGAAACAAGCCAGAGATTAATGTTTCAAACACAGGAAGAAAAGACATAGCTGATTAAGAAATCTAATGTCCGTGTAATTATGGTTCTAAAAGAGTATCTCCAGCAATACTTCTTTGCTCACTTACTGGATTAACATAACTAAAACAGAAGGAAAAGGAAAATAATAATAGAAACGACTTAGTGGTTCTTTTTATAAATTAGGACTGCACAAGAGATTGCTTTGTCTGGTAATACCAACCTACCTGAAAGTGAGAATGTGTGGCTGTCACCCTCATACAGCAGGTTTGGGTTTCAGTTTCAGTGAAATGCATCTTATGGTTTCTTATAGAAAGTCGACCCCAGGAGAGTTACGTATGAGAGACTGCTGTACCTGATGTCAGTCCTCTGGGGACTCTTTTAAATTAGATACATTTTCAAATGAACTCAAACAAAGAAATAAGGCAATTTGCTGATACTCTGCAATGCCTTTCTTGAAATAAATGGAACAGATGCCACCTTAGGGTCTGAGTTTTATTAATTGCTTTATAAAGCATGCTTTTCTTTTAAAAATACACTCTCTGCATTGGCCTGCTGACCCTGGGAATTCAAACCTTATTATTCCAGTTTAAACACTTGCCAGTGCTTAGGCAGTTAACAAAGCTAAAGCCTCTCCCAGCTGAACACCAGATTCCCTGGGGAATCCAATCAGGCTACTTTATTCTGGTCTTTTAAAAAGTCAGGTCAAATAGCTGTTTTAATTGTAATGATCTCCATGTGAATTCTGGTTTTGATAACAATTGCTGATATCCTCTGAGCTTCCAGACAGACATACTAATTGCATATCTTCTGTCATATGCAGTGCTATGCTGCTGCTGCTGCTGATTTTTTACTCACACCCAAACTTTTAGTTGGGTAAACAAAATAAATATAATAACCATGAGATGTGCTACTTCAGTGGAACTGTAGTCTCCTGCTACACTTACTAGAATATTTAAGACTTGTGACTGGAGAGGTGGGTAAAAGGTGCTGTCTATATCCAGAAACCTGCAGTTTGGAAAGACCCAGAAGAAGCTCTTGAGTCATTTCAGCTGCAATTTCCCTAGGCATGGTGTGAAGAGCAATGTCACCGAAGGACCCCAATTGGCTATAGCAATCCTTAAGAGCTTCTCAACAAACTGTAGGGGTGAGAAAGCTTTTCATCCTTCTTTTTTATAGTATTTATTATTTGATTATTTTTTACATCACTCTATCCTACCCTTTCAGCCAGCCAGCAAGTAATGGAGGATGAGCAGCAAGGGAGCATTCAGAGTCTGACAGTTTTCACTCACTAGGTCAACCTTACAGCCCTGAAAACAGGAGTAATCTATTTAAGTCACTATGGTTATGCCTGCTCCCAGCAAGGTTAAATTTTGTTCACTTTTCAAAAGTGAACAAAACATCTAGCTGTTTCTTACAATATTTCCTTTAGCAGTTGTCACCATAGTAACGTTCTGCTACATGGGAGTCTAATCTTCTGCAAACAATGAGAATAGCTGCCTTTCTTTACTCAAAAATTCTGCAAATTAACTATAATTCCAGAAATATAATAATAATATAATTCCATTTTAAAGGGTAAAAATAGATATACTTTTCTTTTGTTGCTTTTTCATTGTACTTTGTCTAATTTTTTTCTGGAATAATTATTCTGTTACCTCTTCAAAGGAGTATTTTCACTGGCCCTTTTTGGCTGACTTTCACCCTGAATCTTTAAAAACAATGGCAATACATGTCTGCTTTAAATTAAGTAGTTGCTTATATGATTTACTGAACCAGGTCTTAAATAAGATTTATCATGGTTAAAGACCTACTGGAGGAAAAAGGTGGGTGTGAAATTCTCCTCAGGTAGATTTTGTAGGAGTAACTCTCCTGGGCACAGTAAGCTGGAGGACAGCTGTCCATCCCAAAGAGACCACTCCTCACCAGAAACTGGCACCTAAAGAGTTAGATATTGGCCCTTACTCTACTGGGCACATTTATGCTACTGTTTGCTGTATTCACCTGCACATTTATGCTACATTTATGCTGTATTCACCTGCTTGGAAGGAAGGATCCAGAGCATTCAATGGTTACTTTAAACAGCTGTGCCCAAGATTTGAAAGGCACTAACTTTACTGGTAATGAAGTGCCTCATCTGAGGAATAATGTTACCATTTTCCTTGATGTTACAGAGACAACATCTAGCCAATGACATAGAGACTTACACTGAGACCATGGAGAGTGTTGATAATAAATTTATCTAGGAATGTATATGCTGAATGTTTTCCTAACTCGCAGTGCTGCTATACCTTACTTGGAGTGAATTCAGTGTAATTCAAGAAATGTGGAGACAGAGGGCAAAATATATTGTAATGTTCCGTTGTTTCATTTACAGTGACCTCATAGATGTTTAATGTGCTGAAGGGCCATGAAAGCAAAAGTCCCATATAGAAGCATATCTTGAAGGGCTTTCTAAGACCGAGCCAGTGTCTTTTAAATGTAATTTCTGCTGTCAGGGTACATCAGTACTGGCACTGGAAGGCCCCAGATGCTACACTCCCACCTCCCAGTGCAGTGCAGACATACCCTACATCTCCTGCGATGGCCAGTAGGCACTGGCTGATGCCCGGTCATTCCTTCAGCCGACACATATACATGCTACACCTCCCCTTTCAGCCCTGGTGCTGGCAGACCATGCTGTTCAGAAAACTCAGAGGTCCCTGATTCACTGTAATACGTGATCTAAATATAAACAGGGTCATAATCTCGGCTTTTCAGCTGGGGCCATTGCATACTCTGCATGCCCCTGTTTCCATCTACCAAAGGTCTGTAGCTCAGGATTCAGGGGTAGGAGGAGTGCGATGCATCCTGCCAGCCATCTGTGGTACAAGCTGTGCCTTGTCTCTTCTAGGGTTTTACACAAGTGTTTTATTTGTGCCACTGTTAAAAAAGACTAAAAAAAAAGGAAAAGAAAAAAACAGAGAGAATTAAATAGTCCCCTGTCTTATTACCAGTGTACAAATGAATTTTGGCTTCCAAGTTAGCCAGTTTGGGAGCAGCAGAATAGTCTGGACATTCATTTTAGCAGTCATGGATTTCTGCCCTGAAGATTTTGTTCAAATTAAAGCAACTTACTTCTCACCCAACCGTCTGTGCTGAATAATAGTGGCAGATGGAGAGAGGAAAATCTGGATTTTTCTGCTTTCAAGGAACCACAAAAGCTAATGAGGTAATGTTAATTGTTCTGCGGCTGTAACTGAAAGAGGTCTCTGCACAGCAAGTACATTGCTTTCTCTTCTTCTTGAGGGTGAAGAGAATAGTGTATGAAAGAAATGCAGCTGAGTCATTATGTTAGCGTGTGATAAATCAGGTATTCTTGTGCAAAATTATGTACTGGGGTAGGAGGTAAGGCGCAATTTTACTTTTATTTGTTCCTACTAGAATAGCTAGTAGCACTGTAAGTGCTGCTTGAGTTATGAAAATGGCTCACATTCCAAGAAAAAAGTTTTTTTCTAGATGACAGTAGTACATTTTAAGTCTTTTAAAAAGTAATTAAGGCATCTTCTCAGAGTATCAGAGACATAAAATCCAGTTCTCTTCCCACTTTTCACTCAGAGCAATTTATCTGTGCAGTGCAGTATTCTAGCCAAACACAGCAGTGAATGTTATTTCGCAACAAAAATCCTCATTTCAACAACCATTTTGCTTTTTACCGTGGGTTTGTGAGATGCAGGCCTTTACCTTCTGTAAGGATCCAACAAAACTGGTGATATGGTAAATAATTAAGACTGATAGGTATGGGCAAAGTGACATTTCCTTCTACATTTCATCATTTTCTTATCTCTTTGGAGGCATGGTGTTTTATAATGGATGAAGCTTTCGCCATTTATAAGCATTTTCTCTGTTGTTTCCTAAAGAGCCATTCACTAGGTAGACAAAACAACAGTTACGAGCTAATAAAGGTCCTCTCAGCTCGACTTGAGAGAAGGACACGTTAATGCCCTCAGGCAAAATGCCATTGAAACCGTAATGTCAGGACTGGTCACAAAGACTTTGACCTGTAATTGTGTCCAGAGAGTTCAAAAGCGTGAGAGTTTCCAGGGGAGGAGGGGGGAGCAGATTTGCCAGAGCATTCACCGCCTGCAATTAGGGACGGGTTTTCAACAGAGTGAGCCGGCACCCACCAGCTCCCGATTGCTCTCAGTGGGAGCTTCTGACAAAGCCTCCCTCCAAATGTTTTGGCGAGCAGGTGCTGAAGGTGAATTTTAGAGACATAAGGCTCGACTACCATTCTCACATGTGCCTGCGGTGGCCGCCCACAGCTCCCCAGGGGATACCGGGAAACCAAATTAAGGATGAGAAAAGAGTAGCTCCTTCCTCTCTGTGTGCAACCGCAAAAAATAATGGCCCAGTGTGATTCGGTTTAGCCTCAGTTCTAAAGGTTATATGGCATTTCTTATCACCTGGGGATTTAAACCCTGAGGGTAAGACCAACGGTTCCCATGGAATAAGCGCTGACTGGAATTTGCATCCAAAATTCAAACCAAATTGAACATTAGTAATATTTTAGCATACATTAGGCTAATGATTCTGCAAGTCCTTTGCTATCATCATGAAAATGCAGCCAATTCCAGCATAAAATATGGCACTACAGCAATATTACAGCTTATTTTAGAAAAATACAGGCTTAAAAGCAAGGGCGGAAGGAAGGTTGAAAGAAACTGTTGCTCACTTATAGTTTAGCCTGAACACTTCTGCTGGCAATGCAGGTACCATGCAAAATGACTACAAGTAAATAGAACTTCTGTGTTACTTTTTGTGACATACCCAAAAGCTGTCTTCCCTAGCCCCATGCAGAGATAATGGTCCAATATAAACCTCAAGAAGAGATACTATTAAACTACTTCCTGCAGTAAGAAACCTAATCCAACCGGGTCTGTATTTTGCCACTGTTCCTTATAAGTGCTACTTATTTTTCTAAGGCTCTCTCCCTTTATCCACTCTTAAAATTGCAGTAATACAGACACATTAAATTTCTCTTCTCCTATTTGTATTTTCTTTACCTTGCTAGTTGGACTCATGCTTCTTTTGTTGAAGAAATGAGTTGCTAAAACTCCACATTTTCTTCTTGTGTAATTTGCAGCACTGAAGAAAGACCTGTTGAGTGGTTTCTTTCACCATTGTGCTGCTTGCTGTCTCTGAGATTGCCATGGGTAAATCTGGCCTCCCAGCAGCCAGCTCTGGTTGGGATACATTTTTGTCCCATTGCGGTGTATTTTTTGTGGCATGCAAGGCTGGAGCAATTGCAATTCATCTCAACAGCTGACTGTTAGAGGAAGAGGCATTACAAATACAGATCATAGTTTGTGGGGTTCCCCATCTGTAATGTTTCCAAGACACGCTTTGGAAAATGTCGTTGTTCTTAGACTGACAGATACTGGCAACCACCTTCTGATAGGCTTTCAAGATTTTGGATAGCGTGGTGCCTGTTCTTCATTCACAGATTTGTTAATCAGAGTTGTGTCTCAGTAGCTACAGTTGGGTATTTAGAATTACAATCTACAGCTTAGCAATCTACTCAGAAGAGTGATAGAAAGGGAAGATATATGTATTAATATGAAAAAGTTACAGACATTTCTGAGTGCAGGATATTACAAAATTGCAGCAGATTCAGTTAAAGGATTTGCATTTAACCAGACGTGCTCTAGCATGTAACAAAATCCTTTATGTGGCTGTGAATTTTGAGGAAACAAAATGTCGAATCTAGGTGACCACGCGCACTGAAAAGCAAAGTCGTAAATAAGACAAAGTCTCATATTTTCCAGATCTGGCTTGGGAAGTGGTAAACGTGGTCATGCTCCAGCATGCTGCAGCACAGTCCATATGCAGAAGTCCTGACAATGAAAATGTTTGCATAAAACTTCGCATTCATAAATATTCTAAGTGCAAACCCAAGCTTGGATGCAGGTTTCATTTTCCCTTCGGATTCTTTCCACTCTGAAATGCTCTGGAAGTTTTTACCCCCATTCTCTGCCCCTCCAGTCCCTGCCTATAACACACACAAATGACTTTCCTAGGATTTGCCAGTAATGAAAAAGAAGCATACTTTCTGCGGCCTGCCAGATGGTGCTTGTGAAGACCAGACACGCAGGAGGTTCCTAATTAAAGCTTTAAACGTGGGGATGAGAAACGGCAGCCGCAGTCTGGTGAGTGCCCAGATAGTGGACACACAGGCAGGCTGCCTAACAACCTTTTTAAGAGCACCCTCACACCCATCCTCAGGGAACTCATAATGACAAGAGGGAGTTAATTTAAAGCTAATTGAGAAATCTCTATCCAGTCTTCACACAATAAAACAAGGTGCCAGACCTCAGCTGGCGTTTGCACCCTGACAGGAAGAAAATGGCCAGAATGGGGCTTCAAAAGCTGCCACCTTGTTCTCACCCCAGGCAAACAAAGCGACTGAACCCTTGAATGTTTATGGTTTCAGCAGTACTTCAGCCCATAAATAAGAACCGCCGAGGGAGAGTGCCTGTGGCTAGGAATAGAAATAAAGCCTGTAGCTCCATAAAGGCTGTTTCTTCATCAGTAAGACCTCGCAGAGCTGAGGGGGTAAATAAGTGCAGGGACACTGCACCGGGACAGGCTGATGCCTGCCCCCCTGTAGGTAGGAGGGACCCCTGAAGGCACAGTCTAGGGCACTACAATTACCTCATCTGCTGAAAGTGTTGGGTTTTATCCTGGCCCTGCTGCCCTCTGACACCTTTCCTAGCTTTTCTATGGCAAACAGTGCTACATCAAGGACTTCTGCTCCCACTGCTTGATGTTTCAAGGTAGCAGAGAAGGAGAGACACTTGCACGAGCTTATAACACACAACTACCATTAAAGCCTGCAAAACCAATGTCAGCCTCTCCACTGTAAAGCCAGTCCCTACGCTGAGTGTTACCACAAGCAGCCGGAGGGAAAGAGATGCCCGCAGAAAGCAGGGTGTCTGTATAGGCACGAGCACTCAGCTGGTTTCGGCTGCCCAGGTGTTCCTCACAACTGCTGCTTTGTCTTGCTGCAGAGCAGGTAGATGGCTGTTGACTGCAGGTCTTGACCTGTATCGCTGACATCTGAGGCAGCTCTTAGGACACTGAATAAGTTGGTCCTGCTCTTCTACAACACTGCACTCCCAGGTGCCAGAAGGGCCCTAGGTCCTCAGCCTCCCACCAGGGACAAGTTTACCTCTTCTGTTTGTACCACTTAAGCCTCTGGAAATCCAAGTTCTCCATGAAAGCCCAGCTGGGACAGGTGGCAGGAATCAAAGGGAAAACAGGTCAGGGACTGGTGCCGAATCCTTATCCCCATAAGCTGAGATTATGAGCTCCACATTGAGGAAAGGGTTGTTTAGAGGCATGTAAATCTTTGCTCATATCACAGTGTAGTTTAGGATCCCATATAGACACGCTGTGTCCTTCCTGGGTCTCTGGTCTGCCAGTGAATTTCTTTCCTTGTTGGCCTTTCCTCAGTTCTGCCCAAAGTCACCAGCCCTCACCACTATTTTGAACAAACTTTTGCATTTGTTAGAATAAAGTATTCTTAACAGATAGTAAACATACTAGAAGAATTTCCATATCCTGATGAATCGCTAGTTTCTCAGTCCCGTATCCAAGCACCAATTTGCCTAAAGACCTCAACTTTCAGGGAGAGGTCTCCCATTGACTCCCAAACACATAGGCAAAATGTGAGGCAAAAAAGACTTTTGTCACAATTTTTGGAAGGGATGGCAAAATCTGAGCTATATCGCTCCCTCATGCTATGGAACAGTCACAACTGCTGGACCCTGGGTGTAGTTGAGCTAAGTCACCCGCGCTTACTATAGCAGAGACATTGGTCTGTATAAGTGCTTCCCCTGGCCTGACTGAGGGTGTAGCTCCTTATTACATTAAAGTCGGTTTAAGAGATCCCCACTTTTTCCTGCCTCTGGCCGCTCATTCCCATCCCTAAATAACACTTAGTCTCACTCCCTACTGGGCCAGTGATACCGTGGGACTACGCTTAATGCTAGGTCAGGGATTCAGGCTGAACCTCGCAGCCCCCTTTTTGTTTGTTTGTTTTGGAAAACACAACACTTTGAAAGCAGGATTTTTCTCTTTCTGAGGAAGCCAAATGTTTCTGACTTGTGAGCGAGTCCCAGCTACTGCACACAGACAAAAGGACTGGAATTGCTCAGGCTCCATCTGCTTTCATTGGCTGCAGAGCTGACCCTCTGCTCCTACCGAAGTTACGGTCTGGACACCAAGAGTTTTATAAACTGTGGGGGGTAATCCAAGAAGTAGTGAACATACTCCCATCCTCATTTTCCCCAGACTCATTCTTTGGCTAATGCTGCAACATTATAGAATTATGGATGTCCTATAAATACATATTACCACAGATACTCCTGCATAAGTGCACTGTAAAATACTCTATAGCAAATTGTAACATTTGTGAAATTGAGCGAGAGAGAGGAACGGTTTTATTTCTTGCGAGTTTAGAAATCCTTAAGAACATGATGGAGAGGATTTGCAATGTGAGTCGATTAATAAAATTCCTATTCTAACAGAGGAAAGTAAATTAGCCATGAAAGCAGTACCACAGACCTGAAAAAGAGCCTGTCTCATCAGAGCGCTGTGGAAATGGACAGCAAACTAATCTGCAGGATGCAGAGAGTGTGAGATTAGTTCGGCAGAACAGGAAGATTTAATTAAAGACATATACAAACCAAATTGCAAAGCATGTATTATTCTGCTTTTGAAGAGCTTGGGAAAGACAGCCATTAGCAGAAGGTGGGAAAGAAGGCATGAGAGCTGGGGAATAGCAAGGACTGCCAGTCAGTGGCAATGCTGAAGGTTGATTGCTCCTTCAGGGAAAGCTGAGACAGGGTGGAAGCAATTTAGGGTGGAAAAGGGCAACTGAAGTAGAGGAGCCTGTTTTTACCTGAATTTTACATTTATCACTGTTCCTGTAGGACCAACCCAGCTCTCTCAAGGCTGAAGAAAACAACCCACAGGGGCAAGTAGCTGAAGGCAGCAAAATAGCATTTGGCTCCAGGAAGAGTAAAAGGTCAAGGGTTGTATTTCTTAGTTATAGAAATGCAAGCTCATTGGTTTCAGCCCAGTCAAGAGCAATACGCCAAGTCACGTGCCCTACAATACAAGGAACTGATTTGTGCATTCAGAGAACACAAAAATTAACTGTTAAGTTTTCCTGGTCTGCTAGGATCTGATTGTGCAGTGATTTGCAATCATGATTTTCTGGACACTAACATGACTGCTGTGACAGTATTTCAACGACATCTGTATGTGGAATATGCAGAGCGATCAATGCCTCATTTTGTGCAGTAACATTTGAAAATGCTAGACTCAGCAGACCTCCTTCATTACTAGAAGCTCAGCTGTTTCCTGCAAGGAATGGCACCTTCAACCCCTCCAGCTACAAGACCCAAACCAAGCACCCTGCCATTGAATTTCCAATGAGTAAAGGGGCAGCTTGTGCCAGTTGAGCTACATTTCAAGGTGCAGTCCTTCTTGCCCCCTGCCAGCTTTACTGGTTGTTTAGCAGCA
>NW_009197117.1:62356-69315 GCF_000690835.1 Fulmarus glacialis
CGCCATTTTGTCCCTTCCAGAGGGCTGATGGGACCTTGGTGAAGGACGCTGCTGACAGTTCTTGCGTAGGAAGCAGTATGTGGGGAGCCTGTTTGTGCAAAGCCTTTCTCACTTTGCAATGAGTCACTAGCTGAGATTACTAATTCAGCTCAAATAGTCCTTCAGATGTCATTCTCTTTCAGGAAGAAAAGAACTATGTACTTGCTTTATTAGTGAGGAAGGAAAATGCTTGGTGGTAGCCAAGATAGAAATCTTTTTGGAGTGAAAAGAGATTTCTTGTTTTAGAAACAAAAACTCACAGCTATTTGTTTGAGCTGTGAAGAATAACCCACACAGAACAGAGAGCAGAGCATGTTAATGCAATATCAAGAACACAATGGTTATAGAAGATGAAATGTTGTATACCTGAGTCAAATTACTGAATGTGAGTAAAGAACTGAATAGCTTACTGATGGGGAAATTAGCTGTTTTTGTGGTTTGTTGTTCGTTGGTTTTTGGGGGTTTTTTTCCCCTTCCACTCAGGAAGGCAAATTGGATTTCTGTACATTTTCCTTTTCCAACTGTGTTGGTCCCCAATAATCTTAGCTTACCCAATATGTAAAAGATTTTGTTCCCAATCTATTATGTTATCTTGCTGTCACTGCTTTCAGTTCAACAGATTCTACTCATTTAAGCCTGGCAGATCAAACTGGGCTGTGTTTTGTCTGGCTGCCAGAGTTCACCTTAAGCTGATGCTAATAGTGGTAGTAAAATTTATGTGTCTGTGTGTGTATGTGTGTATGTGCATGAATGCAAATGAGATCAGGAAGAATAAATATACAGCTAGATCAAAAAATGCAGGATCTTTTTGAAAACAACTCAGAGGAAGCCAGAGGGAATTTGTACCAATGATTAACAATTTGAGGAGATGGTGCACCATGTGTCAAGCAGAGGAAACATGGAAAGAGAGTAAAATTACAGTCTCTGTAAATAGCTGGCACATATTGGAAGGGAGGAGAATTTATGCCAGCCCTGTGGGCATGGTCTGCCCCAAAGGGTATCAGAAAACGCTGATTTCCTGCCAGGCAAGTCCCAGCTACTCTGCTTAGGGCTGGCATCATGCCCAAGAGCAAATGGCTTCTGCAGGGATGCAGGAGGAGCAGGGAAGCAGCAGGCTGGGCATGGAAATACCCACCAAACACTAACAGAAAAAGCATGTTTTGGTGCTCTATTCGTCCTCACCCTCCTCCTCCTCCTCCTTCTCTTTCATTCTGTTTGACAGAGTCACCTCCAGCGTCAGGCTCATCTCACACACATCAAAACAAAGTCCTGCTCCAAATGAGTTCCGTTTCAGCAGCTTCGTTGGCTTATGTGCTTTAAGACGTTTGAATTTCCTGTCAGTGTGGGTGCTGCCAGAAATTTTCTTTGGCTTTTTTTCTAAACTTGTAATTAAGACGGCACAGTGGTTCTTTGTAAAAAGGCTGCTTTCAAGATTCTCAGCAGATGAACAATAGAAATGATACAGATGGTGCCCTGCAGATTTCGGTTCTTGCAGTATTATAGGAATTCAAGACTATGCACTGTCTATATATGGCCCCTTTCTATTTCCAGACACTCTTGTGAAAAGTTACACACAAGCAAAAAAATTATAATCCTAATAAATACAAATACAGGCTTATTTTTTGGTAAAACATTTTCTAACAGTGCAAAATGCTTTTTCACTTCTTCTGATGTTTCCATTTATTTTTTTTGTGTTGCAGGTCAGAACTGAGTCCTTTCTGATCAAAAGACCTCAACTGAAATATCATACCTTGTGCTACTTTTTGTCCACCATGAGGTAAAAAGATTATTAAGAAGGCCAGCACAACACAAAAACATCATTAATAAAATCTGCCA
The DNA here is from genome assembly GCF_000690835.1 of Fulmarus glacialis. NCBI lineage: Eukaryota > Metazoa > Chordata > Aves > Procellariiformes > Procellariidae > Fulmarus > Fulmarus glacialis. The sequence goes on from NW_009197117.1 coordinate 64,232, forward strand.
CTTCCAGTCATCAATAAGATAAAAAAAAGTCCACTATGCCGTCGTTACGATGACAAAAGAAAACCTGCCTGAGGTTTCACAGCAAAGCAGGTTCAGAGGGTATTCTGAAATGGCTGAAATAGATGGTTGGAGACAGAAATTAGAGCATTAATGAATATCACAGTAAAAGTCTGTGAGATAGGATGGAGTAATTTCCTAAAATAGGACTGGAAAACATTTCTGTTCCTCTTCAACATTAGGCAGCATTTGAATGAGACTTTGCACAAGGCTTGTGTAGCTTAGAGATCTGAATTGAAACTAGGGACTAATCCTGTCAAAATTTCAAAATCCGTGTTGTCAGATTTCATCCCAAAATAAAAACATGAGGGAAATCATTGAATTTGTGTGAACTCTGCCATCTCGAGAAGCAGAAAGCCCCTTATGCTTCCTTCCATTTTGGTCTGTATCTAAATGAGAGACATACAAAAAGATTAAACTGAAGCCGTAAACTCAGGAATTTCTGACCCTGATCCAGGCATATTGTTGTGGGGGGGGAACTGTATGGAAAGAGCATTTAAAACCCAGTATTTTGGATTTGCTTGCTGAAGAAAACTGTGACAGCTGTGAAGTTCAGAACTGCATCTGGATTTTGTCCAGATTAAACTTTTTCTGGCTGGTGTGGATCAGAACATTCTTTGAGGTTAAAAGAGTTGTTTCTTTTCACAAAATACTATATCGGTACAAAAGTGCATATGTTTATGCATATTGATTCATATAAAAAAGTAACAGACATACAGACATTAATGACATTTCATATAGGATATTAATTTCAGCTATAACTACTAGATAAATTAAGCCTATTTCTTACACTTTTAAAATATTACCCTTCCTTATACAGCAATTTAAAAAGATGTAACTCCTAGCTCAGGCTAGAGATTGTAACAGTGAACTAAACAAGAATGCTGCCGGGTGCCACGGAGAAGTGATTAGGGATGAAGGTCTCAAAAAATTAACACCAAGCTTAACGTGGCTACACAAATATAAGCATCGAGCTGTGGCACACACAGCCTATATTGTTGCTTATAAAGGAAGTCTAGTGTTTTTACACTTTATCTCCCTCAACTTTTGATGTAGGCAAAACAATAACCTCCACAGAGCTAGATAATTGCTTTCACCAAAAGCTCTGAGATCAATGTCATCTCTTAATGACACTCAACTATCAGTTCATAGATGTTATCATAAAATTAATTATATTCCCTATGAGACGCCCTTAATGTTAATTTTGATGGCTGTCTTATTGATTAGCTCTTGAACTCCTCATTGTGCTGGTTTGCCAATGTCTCAGCCTGACTCTATGTGGAGCGCTTTTGCCCTGGGCTAGCTGCCAATCTCCACGACAAGGCACCTTGGAAAGGTCAGGGCTACCAACTGAGGGTGTACTGCCTTTAACTCAGCTGAAAAAGGACTTCATTAGAACAGAAATAATATATTTACTGAGTTTCTTTTCATGAGGCAGTTATCTAGATGATAATGAGTAAATTCAGGAGACAGGTTGTCTGTTCTTACCACTCATAGGGATTAACACTGAAATTTCATGGCTTGACAAAAAAAACAGCGAGCAAGGGAGCGCTGGCAAGAGGAGGTGAAGGCTGAAAGTGTGTTCCCAGTCATTGGGCCCCATAACCAGACTTCTCCAAGGAGCAAAGTGCTTGCAGCTCCCTTTTTCTTCAATAACAAGTGGCTCTGAAAGGGAAAAAAAAGCACATGAATGTGGTTTTCAATGTGTCAGGCACAGGGTACAACTACACTGTGAAACGGAGGATGGTAGGACTGGCTCTGGGGAAGCCTGAGCGGGCAGGAAAAGCGCTGGGGGAGCACAGGGCAGCATGGCATAGTGCAGGCTTGGCTGTGCAGGGCCGGTGCTCACTAGCTCTGTCAGTCTGGAGTTCAGATAATAAGCCCTAATTTTTGGAAGGCTTTATCAGCTTGAGCCATTGCTGGGCTAACAGCCTCCTCATCTGAGCTGGTGTTGAAGTAAGAGCTCCAGCATCTCCACTTCTGATGCAGGCATCTGCCCGTTCTGGGCAGAGCCTGGCTCCAGCCTCCGAATGCCTGGCCTATGCCTCCCTGCTGGAAAGCACTGGCTTTCGGTGCCTCAGCCGGCAGCGCCTTGGTATTGCCTCTGCAAAGGGGTACTTTCACCTCCTCTACAGTGAACATCGATACTCAAGGGCAAATAGCAGAGCATTATGTCCAAATTTTTTTTGGCTTCAGGACCACGCATTAACAAGATTAAGCTGTCAGTTAAAAGCTATCCTGTGCTTTATATCTCAATTTTGTATAGTATCTGGGTTTTCCACATTATAATTTCATGCAGCTTCTTCACATGAAATTCCCATTTTAGCCACTGCATATCCTATCATCAGGTTGCTTCACAGAAAACTCCTTATGACCCTCTGTCGTGGTTTGACCCCAGCTGGCAACTAAGCACCACACAGCCGCTCGCTCACTCCCCTCCCTCAGTTACTACTACTACTACTACTACTACTACTACTACTACTACTACTACTACTACTACTACTACTACTACTACTACTACTACTACTACTACTACTACTACTACTACTACTACTACTACTACTACTACTACTACTACTACTACTACTACTACTACTACTACTACTACTACTACTATTGTAATGAAAAGGAAAATAACAAAAAGAGAGAGAAATAAAACCCAAGAAAGACAAATGATGCAAATGAAAAACAATTGCTCACCACCAACTGACTGATGCCCATCCAGTCCTCAAGCAGTGTCCCCCCTCTGCCAGTTTTCCCCTCGTTTATATACTGAGCATAATGTTATATGGCATGGAATATCCCTTTGGCCAGTTTGGGTAGCTGTCCTGGCTGTGCCCCCTCCCAGCTTCTAGTGTACTCCTAGCCTTCTCAGTTGGTAGAGAGAAGCTGAATAGTCCTTGATTTAGTGTAAGCACTACTTAGCAACAACTAAAACATCAGTGTGTTATCAACATTATTCTCATACTAAATCCAAAACACAGCACTATACCAGATACTAGGAAGAAAATTAACTCTATCCCAGCTGAAACCAGGACAGTATTCACCCCTTATTCTATACCATCTATGCCCAGGTTCCACACTTTCCAATACATTCCAATTAATCACCACCACTTTTCCTGTCTTTTGATACATACACGCAGATGTCATTCCCTTAGTTTATGGGCCACCCTTGTAAAATGTTCGTTGTGTTCATTTAGTCCATTACTTTGGGCTCATCTGTCATAATAATCCTTCAGGGCAGGGCAGATGGTGTGTGGTGTTGGATTGTTGCATCCTGAAGCCAGTTCAGGTTCCATTACCACTGCGCTTTGCTTGGTTTTCATCAAAGTTCATTCTTCATTAATCAGGCTGATTTTTACTGTAATACCATTGATATGACATACAGCCACTATAGAAGTGATGATATACAATGTTATATAGCAATTAACATAATACAATTTAATTCATTGGCTATTCTCACCCAAAATCAAATCCCCTTGAGGTACGCATCGGACTTCCCCATTCTTTCACATTACCCACCAAGTACACCCAAGTCCTTGAGCAGAAGCAATCCCACGGATGGGTTTGCCTTTGCCCGAGGCAGGAGTAAGCCAGACTGTCTTCCCCAGCATATTTCTTATGCATGACAGGGACTTTATCCCCTTCTACAGTACACAAAGGTTTTGATTGGGCAGGGACAGCCTGATTGGCAGATCCTCTAGTGTTGACTAACCACGTGGCTTTTGCTAAATGTGTATCTCAATGATTGAATGTCCCACCACCCATTGCCCTCACCGTAGTCTTTAGCAGTCCACTCTATCATTTAATTTTCCCAGAGGCTGGTGCATGGCAGGGGATGTGATATACCTACTCAATGCCATGCTCTTTGGCCCAGGTGTCTATGAGGGTGTTTCAGAAATGAGTCCCGTTATCTGACTCAAGTCTTTCTGGGGTGCCATGTCGCCATAGGACTTGCTTTTCAAGGCCCAGGATAGTGTTCCGGGCAGTGGCGTGGGGCACAGGATACATTTCCAGCCATCCGGTGGTTGCTTCCACCATTGTAAGTGCACGGCTCTTGCCTTGGTGGGTTTGTGGGAATGTGATATAATCAATCTGCCAGGCTTCCCCATATTTATATTTCAGCCATCATCCTCCATATCAGAGAGGCTTTACTTGCTTAGCCTGTTTGATTGCAGCGCATGTTTCACATTCATAGATAACCTGTGCAATAGTGTCCATGATCAAGTCCACTCGCAATCACAAGCCCATCTGTATGTTGCATCTCTTCCTTGATGGCCCGAGGTGTCATGGGCCCACCGAGCTATAAATAATTCACCCTTATGTTGCCATCCAGATCCAGTCCAGATCCACCTAAATCACTTTAATCTTAGTGGTCTGGTCCACCTGCTGGTTATTTTGGTGTTCTTCAGTGGCCTGACTCTTGGGTACACGAGCATCTACGTGACACACTTTTACAACCAAGTTCTCTATCGGGGCAGCAATATCTTGCCATAATTCAGCAACCTAGATGGGTTTGCTTCTGCGCTGCCAGTTGCTCTGTTTCCATTGCTGCAACCACCCCCACAGGGCATTTGCCAGCATCCATGAGACAGTACAGAGATAAAGTACTGGCCATTTTTCTCATTCAGCAATGTCCAAGGCCAGCTGGATGGCTTTCACCTCTGCAAACTGGCTTGACTCACCTTCTCCTTCAGCAGTTTCTGTGACTTGTTGTATAGGGCTCCATACAGCAGCTTTCCACCTCTGATGCTTTCCCACAAGACGACAGGACCCATCAGTGAACAGGGCATATTGCTTCTCATTTTCTGGTAGTTTGTTATATAGTGGGGCCTCTTCAGCACGCGTCACCTCCTCCTCTGGGGATATTCCGAAATCTTTGCCTTCTGGCCAGTTCGTGATCACCTCCAAGATTCCTGGGCAACTGGGGTTTCCTATTCGGGTCCGTTGTGTGATCAGTGCGACCCACTTACTTCACGTAGCTTCGGTTGCATGATCAAGAAGGGCAACGAAGCTGGTGAAGGATC
>NW_009197118.1:0-43755 GCF_000690835.1 Fulmarus glacialis
ATGACATGAAAAGTTAGTAAACTCTGGTGGAGGGGTGCGTGGGGACAACAGAACCTGAAGCTTGGCTCCTGGTCTAAAGTGTGCCTTTTGGGCTCTTCTCGGTTACCTTCCGACAGACCTGAAAAGGTAGTTTCCCTGTGTGACTTCCAAAACGTTCTCAGTTATGTCCCGTCAAAGTAAGACACTTACGTTTTTGTTGGCTAAATGTTTCTGGCTTTTTGGTATTTTAGCCATTTGTTGAGAGCTGTGGGCCGTAATCTTATATGGATGGTTTTCAGAATAATTTTATCTGGCTGTTGATACTGCTCAGAGGCCAGTGGAGTTAGGGAAAAAATATCTCTATGGAAAGAAAAAATAGGGCGGACCAAGAAAGCTATTGCATTTGGGTTTACTATCAAAAATCACCATTGCCCGTATATGGTGGTTTTCTGGGGATTGAGGTTAAAGAGATGGACTTAAACCATTACCTTTTATGTCTACTTCTGGCTTACTATATTTATAGTATTACTGGTAGGGTTGGAAGTTTTGGGGGGATTGGATATGCTGAATTCGTTTGTTCCCAGTTTTTTTAATCCGAGGTGTTTTCTACCCCAGCGTAGAAGGGCCGTATGCCTTTGTTGGTACAGATGTGGTATGGCTGAGAAGATTGTTGCAATTTTTTAAATGCTTTGATACAAGTCTTGGAAATCACCTGCTGTGGTTAATGTTGGTATGGTAAGGTGTTTATGCTGCCTGACTGTGCAACTGAATTAGGACTTTGTGAGTAGCTGACAGAGCCTTCAAAGGGCAGTTCAGAATTGACTAACGTTTTGAATTGTCCTCTGAAGGCTCCCTTGATGAATAGGGAGCCCTAGGCAACTTCACTAATTCAGGCAAACTAGTTGGATTCCCTGAAGTTACATGGAGTGAACAGTCTACTGTGTATTCTGGGATTCCTAGAAAATCTAGGGCTTGTTTACAAAGCGCTAGTTTTAAAAATAAATAAATCTTATTTCTTGTGAATGATAGTAAATGCTGGTAGTAACCTAATCATTATCTTCAAATACTCAAAGTATCCTTCCAAGATTCATAAAGGATTTTGGGGTTTTTTGGGTTTTTTTTGTTGGTCCTATAAACGCAACAAGGATGGTAGGTTTTTATAGCAATGAGAAATGATCATAAATATTGTAAAGCATGGTTATTTTTCCCTCTCTGTTAAGACGTGTTGATTCATGTTGGCATCCAACAAAGATGTGTTAAATTTGAAAATTAATTTATGCTTATTGACAGATAAGAACTTGTGCTCCTGTTTATTTATTGAGGTTTTTAGAGTATCACCACCACCCCCCACCACCCCACCCCCCAAAAAAAAAGCCTTTAGAACACCCCTCCCCCCCCACCAATTCATTCTGCTTTTTCTTACTGTCCATCATAAAGGGGTAGTACCGCTACTGCTAAATTTCATTTCTTTTGTTTTACACTTTTTGCCAAAAGATCCCCAGGGTCAAAAGAATGCTAATTGTATTGAGTTGGCATGCAGCTGGCTTGAAATTGTTCTCCATTCTTTTTTCTCCTTTTCTGTCCACATTTTCCAAATCGCCCACAGATTTATGAATATGATACTGGCCTTCAAATTTTGTCAAATAAAAAGTAGTTTTAAATGAAATTTATTCTCAGCCATTGTTGCATGCATCATGGTCTAGGGGTTACATTATATTTTACATTTTGTTAATGTAATAATACAGTATGGACTGGAGAAAGAATTGCAGCATGTGTTTTCATTTTAATGTTGTAGAAAAGACTATTTGTAAGTAGCATTTTTGAGGATATTTCGTTCAGGATATTGGGTGTTCTGAAAACAAACCTGTAGAGATCATGCAATATGTTCTGCCTTTGGAAAGTCAGGTGAAGTGGTGTTGATCAGTTGATCAGTGTAAGTTGATCAGTTTTATGGGAGGGGGCAAACGCGCTGGGGAAGGGTGCTAAAACTATGGGCAAATGTTTTCAGTTTAATACAGTTTATTTCAGTGAGAATTTATAGCACTTTTGTTTTTTCTCTTTCAGATTACAGCAAAAGCAGCTGTCATTTTTGTTACACTTCAGTATAATGTTACCATTCCTGCCACAGGTATGTATTTTGCAGGAGGTTAGTTATGAGACACTGTATTCGGACATTATTAGTATGCCGTACTTTTTAGACTGAGGGTAAGTGAATTTGTCAATTTGAATAGATAATAAGCAATTTTCAAGGACTTCACTTTATTTTTGGTAAAACTCCATTTTAATTAATTAGGTTAGGGACAGTGTTTCTGTTCTGCTGGATTCATCATTCGTGTTAAAACACCATCTGAGTGGTAGATAAGTTCACATTAATTCTTACTCTGGTTTTGCAAGTGACAATCTTTACTAGTCGAAGCGGTGTGACAGTTCAACATAACTTTATAGTCCCCTTTCAATGCATTTGGGTAAGCTTCCTAAGTGCACTTAAGTTTTCATTTTTATAGTACATCTTTCCAGAACCAAATTTAGTTTTGATGTGATGGAAAAGATGACTATAAACAATCTAGTGATCTAGCTTATGATGGCAGTTTAATTTGACTTCTAGTTGTTCAGCTGACTACAAACTACTTCTGTCTGAAAGGTTCCACTTTGAGAAACAAACTTGTTAGCCGCTAAACTGTATTGGTGCCTAACAGTTAATTTTCTTTGTCTTTCAGAAGAACAATCTGCAGAAACAATCTCTCTCTATCACTATGGCATCAAAGACTTGGCTACGATTTTCTTTTACATGCTTGTAGCAATAATCATACATGCTATAATTCAGGAGTACGTGCTGGATGTAAGTACAAAATATTAATTCCTTTCATCAAGATAATTGTCATGTTTTAATTAGACTTTAAGACAATAATAAAAGTAAACTTTTGCATTAAAACTCTTAACTGTTAAAACATATATTGAAACTTTTAGATATTCTAATGCAGTTAACAGGTAAATGTTAAGTACTACAGCATATAAATAACAATGGACTTCCATTTCAGAAAATTAACAGGAAAATGCACTTTTCAAAAACAAAGCATAGCAAGTTCAATGAGTCTGGGCAACTCAGTGCATTCTACCTTTTCTCCTGTGTTTGGGGAACAAGTATTCTTGTCTCTGTAAGTATGATTTCTCTTCTGTTTGTATTAGGAGATTACAAGAACTTCACTTACGATGATGATAAATAAGTTTTTGGCTTATTTTTCTGGTTTTAGCTGGTTTTAATATTAAAGGGGGGACAAGTTTAGGGATTCTGTGTGGGTTGTTTAAAGTCCAATAGTGTTACTGTTGCTCAGTCTGAGTTAATTTGATTTACTGTCAACTGAATAAGGTAAAACTTTTTAACTCTTTTGTGGTACTTCATTCTCTGTAGTTTTTCTGTGTTGGCTTATTAGTGTAAAATAAACATGAAAAAAGCGTCATACATAGCATTTTGGTGGTCTAGGGAATGGGTGTATGGACAGATTGCTGTAAGCTCAGGTGAGTGTGTGCTTTCAGATGACGTGCTCTTTGCTAGTGGCTGTATGTGTATGAGCTTAGTTTCAAAAAAGGGGAAGAGTATGATGGTTTTTTTTTTTTCCCCCCTTAACATAATGGCTCCTGAAAAAACTTTCCTTAGTTAAGCTCAAAGCTTGTCAGCAGTTTTCAAGGGAAGACTTACGGCTGTAGTGATGCTGGAATAACCTCGATCTCATAAGGACACTCTATCTTGAATGAACACTTGGTTTGTTTGGTTGCTTTTTATTTTTCTAAGCCAATACAGCTGTCTTTTGGTTTTTTTGTTTTGTTTTTTTTTTTAAAGGAAATGTATTGATCTGCAGCTTTTATGTGTGTGTGTGTGGATGTGTGCATGTTTGTATGTACACATGTGCATATACGTAAATACATACATGTATGTATGTTCATTCATTATTTCTGAGTAGGAAGTAACATCTTTGAAATTTATTGGGGTTTTTTGTTCTTTGTTTTTTTTTAGGAGAACTATATATCAGATCCAACCTCTCTGTGGAGGGACTATCCGCACACTCTGATTCCGTAAGGCCTCTTCTTAGAGGATTGTTGGGGAGAGGAGGGAGTGTTTTAAACTCAGGGCGTGTCACATACCACCTGTGTAGAATAAGTAGTCTGTAAAACTACATCAGTCACTAATGTATTTTTGCTTGTATTTATGGAGGAACTTGATTCTCTGTCAATTTGTAGCATACAGAGTTGTCTTTCTGTAGGCTGTTATTTAAAGAATTAAGTTTTTGCAAGCTTTTTTTGTCTTAATGATTTTGTTAATAAGTAATATTCTTCAATTCTTTCTATATTGTGCAGGTTTCAAATGAAGTTTTTCTACATCTTACAGTTGGCATACTGGTTTCATGCTTTTCCAGAATTGTACTTTCAGAAAACTAAAAAAGTAAGTTCAAAATGTAAATCGAAATAACTCCAAACAAAACGACTCAAACAGTGGAATAGTTAATTTCTTTTGGACTTGCAGAGTAATGTGTTACCCTAGATTTCCTACCCTGTTCTTATTTGTGTTACCCATTTTTCCTGATGGAATTTTGGGTGCTCAAATGTCCGCGTGAGAAGGTACGTTTTTTCTTTTCCGTTAAATCCTGTATTTCTAACTGCAATAAAATCGCTGTGTATCTGTTGTGTAAATAAAAAATATTAGTGTTTCTCATCTACTAAAAGAATCTTCCCTTGAGCAAATGAATGTGAGATTTTCTTTTCAAATTCTTTTTTTTTTGTTTCTTGTAATTAGTAGTCTGAATAGTCTCATTGAAATCTAGAATTGCTTCATGAATCATGATACAAGTGTAGAATATAAGCAGTGAATAATTTGATAAATCCAAGGAATGTTAACTCTGGGATTTGATTTAAATACCGCTGTCCTCAGCAGAAGTTGTATATTGAGATTTTTCAATGCTCAATTTTTAACAGCATCCTTTCCCCCGTAAGAGTTTTCTGTCTTGGGGTTCTCAAAACACTGAGTTTACTGTAGATTTTTTGTAGCACGCTTTTTGCTTTCCTGGACTAATTTAAGTAGTCTCTTTGCATGTTTTTGTTCAGGCTTATTTTGCATATGCAGTTTCCTTTTTAAACTTTTATGTTTTAAACCCTTCAACATGGCTTCACCAAGGGCAAATCATGCTTGACTAATTTAGTGGCCTTCTACAGTGGAGTGACTGCATCAGTGGATGAGGGAAGAACTACTGATGCCATCTACCTGAACTTCTGTTAAGACTTTTGATATGGTCCCCCACAGCATTCTTACCTCTAAATTGGAGAGAGATGGATTTGATGGATGGACTGTTAGATGGATAAAGAACTGGCTGGATGGCTGCTTCCAAAGAGTTACAGTCAGTGGCTCAATGTCCAAGTGGAATCCAGTAACAAGTGGTGTGCTTCAAGGGGCCATACTGGGACCAGTGCTATTTAATATCTTCATCAACGACATAGACAGTGGGATCGAGTGCACCCTCAGCAAATTGGCAGATGACACCAAGCTGAGTGGTGTGGTTGGTTTGCTTGAGGGAAGGGATGCGATCCAGAGGGATCTTGTCAAAGGAGTGGGCCCGTATGAACCTCATGAAGTTCTGCACGGCCAAGTGCAAGGTTCTGCACCTAGGTTATGGGAATCCCCAACAGCAATACAGGGATTGAGAGCAGCCCTGCCGAGAAGGACTTGGGGGTACTGGGGGATAAAAAATTGGACATGAGCCAGCAATGTGCGCCTCCAGCCCAGAAAGCCAGTCGTATCCTGGACTACATAAAAAGAAGCATGGCCAGCAGGTCGAGGGAAGTGATTCTGCCCCTCTGCTCTGCTCTGGTGAGACCCCTCGTGGAGTACTGCGTCCAGCTCTGGAGTCCTCAGCACAGGAAAGACATGGACCTGTTGGAGCGGGTCCAGAGGAGGGCCACAAAAATGATCAGAGGGATGGAACACCTCTCCTATGAAGAAAGGCTGAGAGTTACGGTTGTTCAGCCTGAAGAAAAGAAGGCTCTGGGAAGACCTTATTGCGGCCTCTCAATATTTCAAGGGGGCTTATAAGAAAGATGGAGGAAGACTTTTTATCAAGGCCTGTAGTGACAGGACAAGAAGCAATGATTTTAATCTGAAAGAGGGTAGATTTAGGTTAGATAGGAAGAAATTCTTTATGCTGAGGGTGGTGAGACACTGGAACAGGTTGCCCAGAGAACTTGTGGATACCCCTTCATTGGAAGTGTTCAACATCAGGTTGGACAGGGCTCTGAGCAACCTGATCTAGTTGAAGATGTCCCTGCCCATGGCAGGAAGGGTTGGACTAGATGATCTATAAAGGTCCCTTCCAGCCCATACCATTCTGTGATTCTGTTGTTGCTCTGTAACTAGACTGCGTATCTGCTGCCAGAGTTCTGCTTTATTCAAGAAAATGAAACATACATGTTAGGTAACTGTAGGTCTTTGTTCTAGAGCCTAGAAGAGGTTTGGGAAAATAGTAATGAGATGCTTTGTTTTCATGCCGATCAGGTGCAGTATAAACACTGATGTTTTGCAGATACACTGCAGCTGATGTTCCCATGTTGCGCTAGTGATATCTCTTGAATTTGACTTCATATCCCAAGTGTGGAGTTTTTTAATAATTTCATGAAAGCTGTCACAAATGGCAGAACTGCTGTATTTTGAATAGTAGTGTTTTACTGGGTCACTGCTTGGAATTTTGGCCTCTGTCTTTTGCATTAAGTTTTGAGAGTGATAGTTCATTTGTTTTAGCAAGTTCATAGTTGATATTTCTTTCACCACAGTTTAACCTCTGCCATCTTGGCTTCTCTGCCTTATTCCTTTTCTTGAAGGAACTGGCTGCTTTTACTCAGGTCTAGTTGTCTGCACTGCTGACGTAGACAAGAAGTTCTTAACTCAGCTTTCTGTATAGTAGTGTATACCTCCACCTGCGTTATTCCAGTAGGCCTTCAGTCTCTGACAGTTTGTCTAAGCAGGCAGCATGGGCTATTTAAATGTTACCTCAGTTCTGAAGATAAAGTGCAAAAGGCTCGTCCTGGTAGTACTTTGAGAAACTGAGCATTTGTACTGACTATTTGCTAATTTGTCTGAAAGAACTCATTTTTTTTGTTTTCTTTCAGATCGTTTAGTGTAGATCTTTCTCTATCTGTTTTCTTACTCTGTGTGTGTGTGTGTGGTTTGCTGTTGTCACAAGTGTTTGATTCTGTGCTTTTGTTGGCTTTGAGGTGGCGTATTGCGTAACATAGCATAGATCTTACAAGATTAAATTTTTAGGCCTTTTTTTCATTACATGTATACAAGACAAAGCTGGAGCCTCTTGCTTGAAGTTTAGGGAATCTTTCCAAAAAGTAGGAATTTCTTCAGCACAACTGAATGTACTCTGCATACCTCTTCAAGACAGATTTTTATTGTGATCTAGCATACTTTAGTGATTCTTTTCTTCACAGATGGCACCTTCTGCTTTCATTGTGCTGTGTGTCTATACCTGAATTCATGTGTCTCCCTTTTTATTATTTCGTCTCCGTGAAGTGTTCAATTGAATGGGGCTGGCTAAAACCTAACTTGAAGTGTGACCATGTGGCTCAGCGTGACTGGTTAATAACGTTCTTCTCTGTATTTGCCAGCAACGGTGTGCCAGAATGTTAGATGATCTTGAATTTTTAAAATAGGTGTCTACACTTGGAAACCTTTTCATTTTGGTTCATAAATTGTTATTTTATTTCTGTAGCAATCTGACAGAATCTGATGGGCAGCAAACGTGCAACTGTACAAAGTTATCTGATGATACAGTAATACCGAACAAGTACTGTAATAGTACAAATTCACAGTAGTCATATCAAATAAAAACAGGTCCTTTTAAAAAGCATCTTTTTGATGTTTGATGTGTTTTCTCACATAGCGTATGTCTAAGATACCGAATGTTATTAGTAAGTAAGCAATAAGTTATGTGTGGAATTAGATGGTCTAGGCTGAGTAATTCAATGTCAGAACAGGCCACGTTAAGGTAGCTGATAAACCAAGAAGAATTTCCAAGACTAGGAATAGTTTGTAGTAATATATAATATTGTACAATAATGTATAACATTGTGTGTAACGCATAATTACTTTTTTCTTCCTAATAGGAAGATATCTTTCGCCAGATTGTCTACATTGGACTTTATCTCTTTCATATTGCTGGAGCCTATCTCCTGAAGTAAGTCAACTGTAAACTTTTGCTGGCTTCATTCGCTGACTTAAACATCTAACAACATTTCTGAATGTTTGTTTTATTTGTTTTGATAGTCTGACCCATCTTGGACTTGTTCTTCTGGTATTGCATTACTTCGTTGAATTTCTTTTCCACATATCCCGTCTTTTCTACTTCAGTGATGAAAGATACCAGAAAGGGTAAGTAGTCTTTATCTTTTAAATTAATGTAATTTCTGTCTCAAAACTTGTACATTTAACTAACCAGAAAACAAAACTACAAGAAAGTTCAAACGGTGTTTCCTTACAGGTCACAGTTCTCCAGACTAGTTTTAGTATTTATATCTCTAAAAAAAAAAACCTTTTTTTTTTTACCTTATTTGCCTATTTAATTGAATGTTAGTAGCAGTATAAAATGAAATAAAATCCTACACTACGTACTAATATTAAAAAAAAAATTTAGAGAAAGGAACAGCATAGGTTGCTAATAGAGCCAGTTCTATAGGAACTAATAACATGCTTATGTTTTAATAGTAATGGAAAGCACTTTCCGTTGAGTTGAAATTAGTTTTCGGAACATACTTTTGGTTTGTAGAAAAGGATTCTACAAAAGTGAGGCAGGGCTTTTCTTGCTTTTTGTCTTCTGTGAGTACTAGAAATACAAGACTAGGATAGGTGCAAAATAATGAATTTAGGTAAGTTCTTAAATTTCAAACGAATTCACATGGTGAAGAGTAAACAGTTGCATTGTTAGTACTTGTGTTGTGAACGGAAAATTCATTTCGTGTTTGTGATGTTTTTCTTTGTAGATTTTCACTGTGGGCAGTTCTTTTTGTTTTGGGAAGGCTTCTCACCTTGATTCTCTCAGTCCTCACTTTTGGCTTTGGACTGGCAAGAGCAGAAGATCAGCAGCTGAATTTCAGTACTGGAAACTTTAATATCCTGGCTGTTAGGTATAGTAAACTTTGAACGGTTCTTAAGCATGGGCTGTAAACTTGTGTTAAATACACAATATAAATGGTATGGTATTAATGCTAGTAATTCTGAATGGTTAGGTGTTTTCATGCAACTGATAGGTTCAATAGGAATAGCTTCTGTAACAAACTTGCAAGGCACAGTGAAATGAATTGAAGAATTTACAGTCTAGAGCTGAGAAATCCATAACTCATTTTTTGTCAGAAAAAACAGAATTAAAAGGAATGTCCAATTACAGAGATTACTTTCAAATGTTTTAGAGTTAGTGAATTGAATTATAGATATAGTTGCAGTGGGTTTATCTGTAGAGGTCAAGGCATTATGCCCTGAGCATCTTTGGTCCTGGTTGAAGATTCCTACTTCTTTCTCTGCCTTTATTATGGCTCCTACTGCTGCTATGTGATGCAGAATGTTCAGCCAACCACCTGGCCTCTTTATGAATTAAATCCCGAAAAGGAAGTTATTAAAACATTGACAATGTCAGCATTACCCTGCAGAATTGATACTCAGAACTGCAAGACTGTCTTAAACCATTTTCAGCTGTTACTACGTGGTATCTTGAGAGTAATACTGAGAAAGGAGAAAGCAGGAAAGAAAAGTAGTGCTTCCCAGTTTTGATGGAGGGGCAAAGACCTCACTCTCACTGTGTATCTAGTTTTGTTCAGCTGTGCTAAGTCCAGTTGCCCTGTGTGAGCTAACTCTTGCATGGCTTAGAAAATGGATATTGCTAGGAGGACGGGGGGAAACACACACACACAAAAAAAATGCCCAACCTTGAACTTTTACAAATTCATGTTATCTAGAAGGAATCACTCTAATGTGTTTGAGGAACTTGAGTAAAAAGGCAGTTTATGACATATAAAAACTATCTGAGGTGGTGTTCTGCTTTCCTTTTCTATTTGAATAATGAGATAAACTTACTGATAAACTTTTACCTGTGTTTTGTTTCTAGAATCAGTGTGCTAGCCTCCATCTGCATGGCTCAAGCATTTATGATGTGGAAGTTCATTAATTTCCAGCTTCGGAGGTGGAGAGAGCATTCTTCTTCTCAGCCTCAGTCAGTGAAAAAGAAGTTTGTAACAGCTAAAGGAAAGACCTCCAGAAAAGAGAGAGGTTTGTATTTTCGGTTTTTCTGTTGCCTTGACTTCTCAAAAACAACTTTAGGTAATGGTGAGCCTTTTTTTAATATAATTACTAAAGAAACATTTTATGTTTCAGTTGCAAGTGAGATGACTTGGTTACAAAAACAATATTGGTGAATATTGTTGTGGATTGTTTTTTTTTAATTAAAAAAATTCACTATATATTAATTGTTTGATTTTTCTCTTCTAATTGACTGAAGGAATTACCATTTCTTTTGTTAATGCAACATGAGATTGTTATTATGTCTAATTTTATTACTTGAGCAAAATATGTCATGCTTATGTTTTGTTCCCTTATAAAAGGAAACAGACACATTTTTAGATCTGTTCTCACAATCAATTACTTCCAAATTTTTCTTGCAATTGATTTCAAGCTTGTTTTTTATTGCCACTAAGCTCTGAGGTTTTAGGGCAAGGAGATGGTTTGATGATCCAGTAAAATGATCCAAAGCTTATATTGGACTGTTTTTACTAAAAACAAAATTTTGATACTTCTTTTAAGGGGAGATTGTTAACTACTTACTACTCTAAACCTGTGTAGAAGCATTTGGAAATGAACTAATGACTGCAGGTTTGACTTCTTGATTATGTCACACTTTTTTTATGGAAAGGGCATGAAAGATGAACGAAATGCTTCTTCCTCCAAGGAAAATTATGTGCTCTATTAAAAAAAAAAATCCCCACACTTCAGTATGTGTGTTGTACCAACAGTTAAACTTCTGTATATTTAATTGCTAGCTTGAATAACTTCCACACTTTTTTGAAAAAACTGCTTGAGTCATTTCAAAAGCTTATTTCAGCATGATCCTTTGCCACCAATCATGTATTGCCAACCTGTTCCACTTTCTGATCTATTGAATGTAACCGTGTGTGAAGATCATTTGCCCTGAGAACTAAGGTTTGTGGTCAGAGATCAATTCAGTGATTTGTTTTGGTTTGGGGTTTTTTTCGGGTTTCTTTTTTAATAAAATCATGTGCTTTAGAGTGTTTCTGTACTCCCTTTTGATGATTTGTAATTATCACAACTTGGCTTTTCTGTATTGTTGGGGTTTTTTTGTTTTCATCAGAAAATCCAGTTGGACTTTTTTTAATTGATTGAAGGTAGTTTCCTATGTAGATGTCCTACTTAATCAGAGCTTCATGTTCATTGTGTCTTACTAGGTTTTTTGTGGAATTAATTTAAATCTTCTATGACAAATATTTTTAAAGCATAAACTTAAATGGCATTTCAATCAGTGAGTCAAAAATGTAGTAGCTTTTCAAAATCTTTTAAAACTATTTCATTCATCTAATTTGGTGAATTTGCTGGTTTTCACCCAACTTCAGTGGAGACTTGCAAGTGGTAAACGAATAGTGAAAAAGGCAGTTAATTGGACTTGTGGTTTAATTCACAAAATAATTGAGTTATGCCTGTTTTAAAGACTGGGGAATTTTACAGCTTATTTTAAATGGAAAGAAAAGAACTTTAAAATCTGAAAGGTTAGTGTTGTTTCACATTCTTCTGTTTTGAAGATTCCTGTAATGTTATCTGTTCAGAACACTCGCACAGGATGCAGCAAGACAGTGTTTTTAAAAGAGTAATATATGCAATTAAACAGTTTAAAACAGTCTTTTTTTTTTTTTTTTTCTTTTCTTTTTTTGTGGTTGGATGGATTTTGGGGAGCCAGGGCACAATGAAATGTGTTACTTTTAGACTGTGCCAAAAGCAAGAAATGACAGTAGAAAAATCCTACTGGTGATGTAGGTGGGGTACCCAGGCACATGCTGATTCTTGTTCTTTGTTTTACTTTCACTTGTTTTGACTTAACTGTTTAAGAAAATATGATTTCAGTTAGCTGGCTTGGGTCTAGCTCATTGTTTGTAAGCTTCTTGATTTAAGAATAACACAAACTTTTTGAAAAGTATCCAAAGACTACCTTATGTAGGCTTAAAATGGTGTGTCATTTACAACCAAATATGTTGGATAGACTTTGACTGTTCCTATGTGACTAACTGGGCCGGTGTCTGGTCTCATTCTCATGTATGTTTCTGATTTTTTTTTTTTTTTTTTTAGTCGCTTTTTTTGCATAAATGGGAGCATTTGGGTGTAGTGGGGGAAAAAGGGAGAACAGTTGGTTTTGTGGATTGGCCACACTCTTGTGTGGCAACACATCTGCAGATGGAAAACATTAATTTAGCCAGTTATTTGTACAAAAAACCCACAATGGTTGCTTGAAGTCAGAATGATACTGTAAGTTGGAGCAGCGATGTTAAGCAGCAAGCATTATAGCTGGCTATGAACCCTGCTCTTCAGATCTGTTTTATAAATATGGTTACTGTCAGGAAACATCTCTGCTGCCTTGGGTTGTGGTGACACTGAATAAAGGGGATACTTGTAGTTCACAATGGTATCATGTTGCTCCATTTTACTGTAAGTTGTGTGCATTATAAATCCATAGATTGTGGGTCATTGTTCCAGGGAAAATTTTTGCTATCGAATAGTCACTGTGGTACTTGTACAGATTGAGACCTCAAGGTGCTTGTACTCTTGAGACCTTTAAGTTGGCCCAGAAGTGGGATAGAAATAGAGAGTTGCAGCTGGTAACATGTTCTTGCTTTGTCTTCTTAGATAGGTGCCTGGTCTTGTGCCTGAACTCTTTCCATGTACATATACTCATCTCAAATCTAACTAGTGTTTTACTTCTGTCAATCCTACCTAATAAATATCTTCATCAGAACATAAATGAATTGTATATGTTAACGTATATACTTAAAAAATTGTGTGTGTATGTGTATATAAAGATTTCCTATATATATGAAAAGCTTGTAAAGGTTAAGTGAAGGAGTGTAATTTTAGCAAGAATTAAAACATGAAATAGGTGGGATAAACAATAAAGACCTATACCAGGGAATTGTGTGTATACTGTGTGTCTCCAAAATTTCACAGGACAGTCTCATCTACACGTTGGGTATTTTACTTTTTAAGCTGGTCTTGATTTTCAGTCTAGATGTATATAATGAGCACATTTCAGTGTCTGTCCATGTCAGGAAACTGGACTTTATCGTAGTAAACTTTAAATTTTGCACTTTGTAAAGGCTTCATTATACTGTTGCATTATGAATGATAATGATGAGGTTTAACAAAGAAGATACATGAGAAAAGAAGTTAAAAGACTGCTTGTATAGGACCTACAAAAATGTAATAAAATATAAAGCGTCTCATTGTATTTGAAAAATGTTTTCTTTTTTTTTCTAGAAAATGGAATAAATGGAACAGTGACCTCAAATGGAGCAGACTCGCCTCGTAGCAGGAAGGATAAATCCTCGTAAAACTGGGTTTTATTAAGTTAATTGACTAATGTCCCCAAAGAATCTGCTTTTTACATGGATGGCCCTTCAGCACTAGAGATGTTATGGATTAAAGAAAACACGATTCATGGGTTTTGATTATTGCTGTTGTTTTGAGAAACTTTTTTTAAAAGCCATTTTGACTAAGGAAAACGGTTTATCTGTCTTCAAATACTTGGGTGGGGGGATACAACACTTTTTAAATAACATTGACACTTTTAAAAACATTTATTGTGATGAAATAACTTCACTTAATGAGGATCACTGTTGCAACATATTATTTCCTTCCAGTTTTTGTAATCTTGGTGATACACATACTGTTTTACCAACTTCACGTTTTCCAAGTTCTTCAAGAAGTATTGCAAAATTGAAGTAAAAACTTAGTATGCATTTTCAGATACTCTGGCTTTTCAGTTCATTATCTTGATTCAAATTTACAGTTCAAATTGGGATTCTGAGACCACACCGATAAACCTCTTTATTTTGTAGTTGTTAGCTACACAATGTCTACTCTAAGAATTGCCCCATATCATTAAAACAAAACTGAACCAATTGGAAATGTTGCAGAGTCTTATTGTTTGTTGGTTAGAAATCTCTTACGAGGAACAAAAAACCTTTTTGAGATACAGCTTTAGCACTTGAAAATTAGAAGGGAGCGTGTATGGTCATAGAAAGTTGATCTGAGTAGCACTGTTAACTCCTATCTGTGCTTTTAAAGCGTAGGTATCTTGGAGAATTAGTGTGCGTTGGACCTTTGAAAACTTGTCTGTCTGATTTTAGAGGGTGGAGGTTCTTACAATGTGGTGTTGTGTTTGTTTTAGGAGGCACTTAATGCTCCATGAAGAGGGAATTTATTAGATAAATGGATCAAGTTATGAGAAACATTCCTTTATTCTAACTGCTTTGCTTTGTTTCACCTCTGTTAGGAAATAGTTTGATTTCTCCTATATATATTTTTATGAAAAAATATTTAAAAGCTACAACTTCTTAAAACTGATTTATTGTGCCCTTTGCTACGACTGGAAAAATCTCAATTTAAGACTTTTTCCATTATCTTTCATAATTGTATTAAATGTGAAGCTTTGTCCAGTTAATTTTCCAGTTTAACATGCCGTTAATGTTTCCTCTGTACCCTTTTGTAATGGGTATAATTCAACCCATTTCACTTGAGAATGAGTTAGAGATTTAATTCAGTCTTAAGTTGCTAAATTAGTCTTCCAAGTTAACCCAATTATTGGACTGCTTATTGATTGAGAGGAGTAATTATGAGCAATCAAGCTGATAAATAAAATAGTTTTAATTAAAAACTGTTACTATATTTGAGTTTATACCCAACAAAATAATAAATCTGCATTCTGTATCTTCTACGGTTCAGTTGCTTACTATACAGAACAAAAGTTTCTAGTACAAAATCTTCACTACAAGTAACTATCCATTCTTCAATCGTTTAGTGCTATTTAGAGTTATTGCAGTATAATTTATTATATGTTTCGGCTAATTTCAGTCACAGTTCCCGAGTACTTGCTTCACAGCTCCTGAAGTGGACTTGACAGACTTGGACTTGCTTAGCTTGTGAACTCTGGGGCAACATGCCCTGTAATATGCTCAGTCTGCTTCAGTGGAAGTAACTATACCATGTCTTGATTTGAATAAATAAAATTCAAGTGGTGAAACTGTGAATCTATCTGATCTGACCATGAAACTGGAAAATTGGAACTCAGAAATTTTGAGGGAATTGCATACATTAAATGCTGCACAAAATCATGTTCAGTGTCTGATGTTTCTAAGAAGACCTTCATAGATTCTGTGTGCCTTGCTCTCAAGTTGCACCTTAAGCCAAAAGGGGCAAATTTTTAAAGTTTCTAGTCTGGTACTTTGACTCTAAATCTGTTTGCTTGTGATACCTGGTTGTACTGGGGCTGTCGAAATCATAAAGGGTGGAGGAACAAATTATGAAGGGAGCTTTTAAGGTACTGCTTGAGATCTTTAAGACTTACTGGAGTCTGAGGATTGTAATAGTTTTTTCCCTGCGGCAAACTGTTTCTTGTAAACCTCATTCTTTGGCACAGTAGTCTTGAAATGTAAACTTCAGGTTCACTTCCAAAAACTTCAAAAGAGTATATTTTTACCTGTTAATACTGACATGGCTGTTTGTCTCCTTTTGGCCTTATGGATGTTCTCGGCCTTTGGACTTTTAAAAAAAATCACTTTGGTTTCCACAATGGCTTAATCTTCATCCTTGCCTTATAGGAGTTGTTGCTTTCTGCCAAGTAATAGAGAATAACTTCAGTTGTTCTAGAATTTGGATAGAGTGTTGAAAGCCAGTATCTTTTGTCTATTTATCATTTTGGATGAGGCAAAAGCAGGAATTTTTAATTTTCTAAATTAATTTTGGGGTGGAAACCCAAGAATTTAGAAGATTTTGAGACTTCTATTTCCAGTTTGATATTACTTGTTTTGGCATAAGATTATTGTTTGCCTGGATAACTTCTTTTGAATTGGTTAAAACTGATTTTCAAATGTTACTGCATTTTGGCTCTCTGTAATCTGGGATTCAGTAACCTGGAGGAAGATTAGTTGTCTAATCATGTTTTCTTCATTAGGGAATCAGGAAAATTAGAAATGGAAATGTCTGAAGAGCTCATCATTATATTCCTATGCCTAATAAAATAATTTTTGTTTAGGCTGTAGTAATTTTTCCTGGTCAATTACCAGGTCCCACAAAGACAAGGCTTTGTCCGTGTAGATGGATTTGAATTGAGTAATTCGTACAGACTGTGGATAGGGTTTGTTGGGTTTGTTTTTTTTTTTCTTAATCCCCCTCTTCCCTGCCCCATCCTGTCAGAACTTTTCAAGACTTACAACAGATGATTTCAAGCCTTTCCCCCTGCCCCAAATATGTGTTTGGTTTGTGTGCCAGAATCTA
This sequence comes from Fulmarus glacialis, assembly GCF_000690835.1. Lineage (NCBI taxonomy): Eukaryota > Metazoa > Chordata > Aves > Procellariiformes > Procellariidae > Fulmarus > Fulmarus glacialis. The sequence continues at coordinate 16,565 of NW_009197118.1, forward strand.
CTATCAAAACCAGTATTTTACTTTTACTAAGTAATTATATGTAACTTCAAAGTACAAACAAGGAATGCGGAGCAGCTGAAATTAATTTTCAGAGTTTTTGTTTTTATCTGGACGTTTTCTCCTCTTGACTAGTTGCAAAGATTGATTTCTCCTGTGTGAATTATTCATGAACGTGGCTCTTTGGAAATACTTTTTTTCGGGTGATCCCATGCCCAAACTTAGGAATGATCAAAGGATTTGCTGTGCAGAGAAAATGCATAGGCTATTTCTACTGACGTTAGAATATGCTGAAAGTAAATTAAGTATGTTGGGATAATGCATTTAGAAAATCAATAGTTATTGGTAAGCATTTGATATTTTTCCTAAATGCTTTTTTCTTTGAAAATTTTAGTTGTGTTTATGGAGTTACATTACCCAGAATTGTAATAACCAGTGTGGTGCTTTGGTACAAGTAATCGGACTTCTGTAAAAAGGGTTAATACACATCTGCAGTCCTTTTGCTCTTTGCAGATTTCTGACTAACTGCACCTGAGGTGATTTTGTTGGGCAAAACTTGATATTAAAGGGAAGGGAGCATTTCCATGGTCAGCTAAGATGAAAGTAATGTAGATTGCTGCCAGAATTGGGGTTCTGTCCCTTGCCTTGTCTAGCACAAGCCTTTCTGGTTGCATGGTGAACTAGATCAGGGAGCTTGTGCGGCTGAAAACTAGCTTGTTTGCTTAGCTGCTTTTCCACTGGTTGGAAAAGCCTGATAGTAATCCTGGAGGTACTCAAGTATTTATGTATAAGCAAAAAGAAAAGATGCAGGGAAAAGGTGAATCAAACTCTAAGGCAGCTACCCCTTTCAATTGTGCATTTGGTTGAAAATTACACTAGATTACAGTGTGAGTTGGGAGATCTCACTGGAGGACTTCCAGTCATCAATACCAGAAGAGAGCTGGTCTATTTGGTAGCTCCTACGTGCCAAACTGTTCAAGTGTAATGGATTTTTGTCAGATATTGTGGGCGGAGGGGAAATACTCATTATGCTTTACTGTACTGAGATACCTTTTATCAGTCATAGTTTTGGGGTTTCCAAGCAGAGCAAGATGATAATGGTGGTGTAGAAATAGGAATTCTGAAAATGTAGTTTCTCTTGGATCAAGAAAACAAGATTACTTTCCTTAACAGCCAGGAAACTGCAGGTTTTTTGCTTTTTGGTGTGGGATTGTTTTTTTCTCCACATGAACCCTTTATTGAAGTAGGTCTTCCAGAGAGCTTTGCAAGGATTGCGCTGTATGCCTGTCTAGGTACGTGGAGGGGAGGGTTGTTTGGTTTCTCTTATTTTGTTTCCCTGTTTTCAAGAAGTTCACCAGCTGATTCCTAGGTCATAGTTGGGTTTGGTTCCGTTTGTGACTCAGCCCTTTGGGCCTGTGTTGTAGAAGATGGAGACTGGCAGCTTCAATAGGCTCCCTATGCAGTGTTGGTCATTGCTGTCCTAATTGTCCTCTGTGGAAAATGTCAGTATTGAAGGGACGTGAACACCAAGTAGAGACAGTCATGATATTTGTAACGTTTACAGGCCAATGAGAGCCTGCATACAGAGATACTGCGTTCCAGGGGGCTGTGGTTTAAAGCCTGGAGGCTGTAGTAATAGTCATCTTGTTATGCAAATACTTAGGTTACTTCCTGTGCAGAGTATAAGAATGTCCTACAAAATTAAGGCTTGGGGAGAATTTAGGAGATCCTTTCAAAAGAGTAAGACTCTTCAAAGAACTGATGTCAGTTATCATCTGCTTATCCTATTGTAATTTCTCACGTTGTTAGTTGTGGATTATCTTTAGAGCACTGGATTAGCCCATGCTTGGTGTTTTGGGTTTTTTTTATACTGTAGGTTGTTGTGGTGGATGTCTGGTGGGTATCCCCTCCTGCCATTGCTCTCTGAACTACTCAGTTTAGGATCTGATAGGCCTAGTTCTGTGCACATTAAGGAATTTGACGTGCTCTTCAGAACTAAAATAGAAGCAGTGCCAGAGTGTTTCTGGATCAGACGTGCAAGAAATAAGCACATCAACATGTAGGGTATCATCAGAACCCACTTAATGGGAACTGAAACTTTTTAGGATGAGTACGTTATGATACAACTTGTATTGCAATGTAGTGTTTGGATATAGCTCGCATCCAGATAGCAAGAGCCTTTGTGGGTGAAACGGAACTGCTACTAGCATCTACAACTTGTCGGTTCCCCTTCTGTGAACGATGGGTGAGGAGTGCTGAGCTGCAGCTGCAGTAGGCTTCTTTCTGCCTTTTAAAGAAGTTCTTTTGATGTTGGCAAGACAAAAGGCAACAACTCTTATTTTCGGGTTTAAGAAAAAGATAAAACATACTACCTAGTTTTGAATCCAATACGCTTGCTCTTAATCTCTTTCTACGTGTCCTGTCACTTTTATTTTAGGTTTCCGCAAATACTTTCTTTTTATCCAGCTCAAGGATGACAAATCTGTGATGTGAGTGCCAGAAATGACAACTCCTTTTTCTTCTTTTTGTGTTTGAAACTTTTTGCAGAATCAGAGCACCTAAAGTGTAGCTTTATAATTTGATAGCTTTTTTGGTATTCATTCTTTGTCCTTATTTATTGTGGTTAACATTAAAGGTCAGGCATTGTCATGCAGCACAACACAGTTGTTACTTCTTCATTCCACACGCAAGTGTGTTAGGCAATTTGATACACTGAAGTGAAGAAATGTATTAGTAAGTCTTGACTGGTTTAGCAGAAATTGGTATTCCTGGATGGTTTTGTTTCCCATATTGCGGTTTGCTGTTATTACCTTTCTCATTTAGGAAACTGGGCACTTAAGATCTCTGAATCTCTAGACTGTAGTTTTGCTGTATATGACTTGAGAAATCATGGTCTAGAACTTGAGTTTTGTGTCTCCTTATATTGGTTATAAATGTTGAAGAATGTATCTTACTTTGTAATTAACAGATAAAAATTCAGCCAATGGTGATAAGAATACTGTAAAGGGGTAGGAATTTCAACTCTTGAACTCCAGACTAGAAGCCAAGCCAAAACTATCTTGTGTTCTCACGCAGGTGATTCCTCCTCTTTGTTTCTTGATTAATCATTATCTTTGTTTTGTTTATTTAGATTGTAAGTTCTTTGTGGCAAGGGTTGTCTTTTGTGTGCGTGTGTGTGTGCGCGTGTGTGTGTACCCAGGACAATAAGCCTGGAGCCCCAGTCTGTGGAAGCTGTAATAAGCAATCACCTTGTTTTTGTTTTCCTGGATATCATAATAAAGAGTATCGAATTAAAACTGTGCTTGAATAGTCTGTTACAAAAATGGAGGCATGTAAATTGCATCTGGCCTTGCTTACAGTCCAGCAGCATCAGTAGCACAGAGATACTGGTCAAAGACAAACACGATGTTCTGTTTGGGGATATTCACTTGAACCAATGGACGCAGAGCCAGGAAATCTTCTTAAGCTGAAGAGAAATGGCTTGTAACTCAGGCTGGAGCTGGAGCTTGCACAAAATTACCAGGAATTCAAGACTGAGTTTCTCACCTTCTGTCAACTTAAGCAACTGCATTGGCCCTCCCTCCAGGGAAGGTGGGGCTTGTTTGCTCTAACGCTTGTGCAGTGTTTTGTATCCTTTGAGTAGCGCTTTCAAACTTGAGAGAACTTAGAGAATACCAAAAACTGCACTGGGCAGTGTCTGGTGTGGCCTGGGAGCTTACTATTCAAATTCAAGTGTCTCCATTCTCTTCAGGTAAGCAATTTTTAAAGCCTTCGTAGACTTTGGCTTCACTGATACGGAAGAGTAAAATTTCATCTAACCTGAAATGGAACCTCTACACTGAGCCATTGGTGATCTAGGCAAGATGGCAGGGCACTGTTGTGAATCCTGATTTAGGATCCTGCTGACTACACCAATTTGTCGCAAATGGGTGATTTTGATTGCTTAAAGAATCACCATCAAAACTATTGGCAAAAGTGGTTTTAATATGATGTTGTAAAAGTGCGACTTTGTAACAAAGTTTGATGGCAAGGTTCACTCTATTACTGTACGGCACAATCATTTGAACCATGATTCAAAATGACCAAGGCACAAATCAAAGTTACCATACTACAAGGTTATGCGCAATATCGGTCACTTACCAAAGATCTGCTGTTGGTAAAAGGTCTCTCCGCCTCAAGGAGCAACCTTGAGAGGCGTCCCAGCTCAAGGGGAGATCACCGCCATGCAGCCACCCTGCCTAGCAGGGAGAGCTCAGAGAAGGCTCACTTAGGCTGTCATATTTATGGGATAAAGTGGTTGGCTTGTAGTCAAGTTACATGCGATGGGAAAGGTATGCATGAGACTCCTTGTACCCACAACTTTCTTTGTTCCTTGACGAGTCTTGGAAAAGCCACCCACTATTCATGTGTTAATTGCATGATGGGTGTTACAAGCTCATGCATTAATGCTCAGGGTGTCGCTGCTCCTTTGTGGGTTTTCAGAGAAGTTGGAACAAGAGGAGTTCTTGGCCTGGCCTCGGCTCAGGCCTTTACCTCCTGTACCAAACTACTGCATCCGTCACAGGAACTGAGGGCTGTTACCCGAGTTAGGGAAAGTCAGACTTTTCAGGAAACCTTTGCCATGAACGTTACCTTCCCATGGGTTTGATTTGCTTACATGGTGGAGGGATTGACTACAGATCCTGGGATCTCTGAATTCGGTTCACCTCAAGATGTTGCTTTTCACCTTCAGATTGTTGCTTTTGAAGAACTATTGAACTACTTAATCATTCTTAAAACCTGCATTCCTAACTTGTAAATCCTCAAATTAATTGAAAGAAAGAAAGAAAATGTTATGTGAAGATTAGTCTTCCATGAAGATGCATCTGGTTCTTGGCTTCGTTGTTAGACAATGTAGCTTAAACTGTAGCTTAAAAAGAAATTGTGTTAGCAAATCAATGGAAAACACATAATTTTAACCTTTAACCACCTGTCAGGTGACTAACTCAACCGTAGCTGGTGAGGACAGGCAGATACGGATAGCAAGTGGCATCTATGACAAAGGTAACAAGTCCTGCCTTACCTTTCCCCTGCTGCACCTCTCAAAATCGTCATCTCGCCCTGCTGCCGTTTTCAGAATGATCTAGCAGATACCGACGGGAAGTGGAGCCGCTGCAATCTTGTGAGCCAAATCGTGTGACGAGTTTGGGATATGGAAAAACAGCCACTAGAGGCCACCACAGTCTTGGTCAGCGGTGTTTGAATGTGGGTGTCTGGTAGCCAGCAAAAATGTATCCAGAGGCCCATGTTTTTCTGCACTTTCAGCAACAATTTCTTGTTTCCTTTTAAGTAGCATCTCTGCTGTAACTCAGAAAGCTGAGCATCGAATTAAATTAGACACAACTCCTTGTAGGTTTGGATCTTGGTGGTGACATAGTAATAAAACCCATGTTATATTCTGCAGGCTGTGGAAGATGTCCTTATTTGGCCAGAAGCTACTTCCTTGCTTCTGGTTGAGAAAGCAGGATGTAGACCTCCAGTATTAAAGCTTTATCTTCACCCAAAAGTGCAAGATCTTAGATTAAAAGCAGTGCTGAGAATGCAAAGTAAGCCTCAGCTTACATCTACTGGCTGTGTTCACTTTTGTAGGCAAGTACGCAGTGCTGTGGCAGATGCTGATTTCTTTCCACCAATTTTTGATACTGTCAAAACAAAGTCATTGTTAGAGGAGCTTATAAAATTGTTTCCTGCACTGAAAAGAAATTTCAGCTTTTATCTGTCAATAGGAGACTCTTATTTTGTGGGAGTGTTGCTTGTGGACATTTCCCTTTAGATGCTGTAGGAGCCATATGAAAACTTTGCCTGCAGCAGTTAAAGCAACTTCTCAGAAGATATAAATTAAAATTTGCAGCTTGCAGATTTTGTCTTCAATAATAAGGAACTGTCTTGTTCCTTTAGCATATGCCCCCTTTTATATAGAAGAAAGAGTTTTGGGGTGACACTGGAAAATTGTGTGTGATACACTACCTTTTGTTGTTGTCTTTGGGGTAATTTAACCTAGTCTGCCCAGAAAAAAACGTTGGCTTTAGCTGTTCTGAGCCCTGGTAGGATTGCTCCTGCTGCTGGAAAGCATTGCAGCGCAGGGTCATCTAGCCCTGGAAGAATAATAAGAAATATGGCTCTCCTTCAGGAATGTCTTGGGACTTTGGTGGAGTCTGGGCAAAATTTTCCTGAACATCTGGATTTGGGTAGTCCTGGTAAGAGATGGCAAACTAGCTGAATCACATTATGAGCTGTGAATGTGCTTTGATTTGTAATTCATTAAATTGCTGGCGACAGGTTGAGTGTCTGACTGGCCTGATCACCAGCTCAGTGTTGCTACGCTGACCTCCGAGAGAGGCATTGTGCAAAAAGCCAATTTGTGTGGCTCCACATTTATGGAAATGCATTTGAGAATGGGTCGCAAGACTTGCAGTGTTTACGCTGAGAAGATGTGAACGTGAGCGCTCTGCTCTGGCTTATAGCTTTTAAGATGAACAACTGTGCTGCGACCTGCAGGACAGGAGCTGTGGTTGTGCTGGAAGCAGTTGATTCCCTCAGGACTTGAATACGTACCCCCATCTCCCCACCACCAAGCCTGCCCCGCTTCAAGAACTTAAGAGATTTGAAATGGAAATCTTTTCATTTATAGCGATAAACGCAGCTCAGCAGCATGGGGGATATTACGAGCCTCTAACCGAATAGAGGATAGAGTATGCCCCACCCTGGAGAGAATGATGTAAATCATTCTAATTCTTGGCACTGGTATTTAAATTTTGTTCATAGCATGCCATAAAAAAACTTTCAGACATTGTAAACTGTCTGTGCTGTCAAGAAAACTCTCAGAAGCTTTCTAGAGGAGAATTTTTTAGAAGGTGAAGGAAATGTTGGTGTAGTTTCTAGATGCGGCATGAAAGGTGCCATAGTTCTCTTGACCCTCTCTGCTCCTGCTCTCTCGCTCTCTTCCCCTTCTCTGCCCCACAAGTCAGTGAAGTCATGAGAATGAGCTGCAGTGAAGGCTGAGAGAAACTATGGTTAACCCTGGAGGTTCCTCTTACAGGGGAGCCCAGCAGACTTCTTGTCTCCACAGCTGTAGGGCTCCTTTGCAAAGTGCTGCTGTCCTCAGCAAACCCAGGAGACCACGTGCTCCAGTGTCTTCAGGGGAGGGACACGAGACTGAGAGAAGTGTCATCCTTTTCATCCACCCAGTTTCTGGCAGTCATCAGCTCAGGGACTTCTGAAGCATCTGGTTGCATCAAAACTTTTGTTGTTTTTTTATTTTTTACAGCCACCACTGGAAGTATTCTACATGCATTTGTATAATCCCTCTTGAACCCATTTAAATACTTGGCATCCACAACACTCAATAAGTTACACAATTTAACTATGCCTTGTTTGGAAAAAGTATTTCCTTTGGCTTGTGTTTTAAACCTGATGATTTCCTTGTGTGAGTCTCAAGTAGTGAATAATCATTCCCTCTTCATCTCTCTCATACTACGCTTGATTTTATAGATCTCTCAGTTTCAAGCCTGAGGGTTCCCTTAGTATTTTCTTGTGCAGAAAGTGTTCTGCACCTCTGATTATCTGTGCTATCTTTTATGTACCTTTTCTAGTTCACCTAAATGCTTCATCTTTGGGCTTCTACGTTATTTTAAGTTTATTGGGAAGTAGCTCCTAGCAGTTCATTCACTTCTAGATCTGATTTTATCTTAAACCGCATTTTTCTGATACGCATTTCACATCGTCTTAGCTGGTTTTGCTGCATGCGTTCACGTGTTAGTCGGGTTGCATAACTATATTCTTATAACAGTGGGATATTGAGATACTTGTTTTAGGATGCTGATCAGTGATACAATAGTTCCTCGCAAGGAAAATAAACAGTAACTTGCCGACACAGAAGTGAAAGGCTTTATCTTGAACGCAGCCTGGCCTTCCTTGGCCGTGCTCACTCTCTAGTGGCCTGTTGGTTTTGTTTGTAGCGTAGTGCCTGTGCAGTGGTTGTTGTCTTGTTGTTGTTCTGGCTGACGCTATTAAAACATTTTTCAAATGATTCAGGAAAATGCTTTTCGACAGTAGCATTTGTATGCAGGCGTATGGCCTAAACTGGCCATAATACCTTAGTTCTGCAATATTTCAGTAGCAAACACTGGACGTTTCAAAGGTCTGGGATCATGAGGTCTTGAAAAAAGGCAGGGTAACAAATTAACCCCTTTTGGCAGGAGTGCTGCTGCCCTGCCCTCGTTGCTGGAAGTAGCTTGGATTTCTTTTGCTGGAGATCAGTTCTTAAAGGGTTGTAACTAATTACAAGACATCATTTTTAGAAACAAAAATCTTCAAGATAGAGCTGCCTTATTATTGTTATGCCAGTTTATTTTGTCCTTTTCCGATTTTATTAGTTGCTTATCTTTGTCCATGGTAATTTCATAAAATGTGAAGTTGTCCTCTTCCAGTGAGGAACTATCTTTTGGAGTTCAGAGCAGTATGGTTGGATCACCCCAACATCAGCCTGCTAATACTTCCAAGGGCAGACTTAGATCTGATATCAAACTGAGTTTCAGCGTAGTATGGTTAAGATGTTGACTTGAAAACCATGACGAGTTAAGTCCGTTTCTGAATCTATCTCAGTCTTTTTGTGAACCTTGGACTAATCATTTTAAACTTTCTACCTGTTTCTCTTTAACTAGTGGATCATATTTAGCTCACATAGATACCAGGACACTGACTTAAGGATCTGTGACCTACAAATATGTTTTATCTACTGCGCCTTGCAGTTGCTGCTTTGAAGAAAAATGGTAACGCATTGGGTTCTGCATGGCCAGGTGATTCAGCTTCATGGGGAAGGTTGTCAAAAATCACCCATCATTTCAAAAGCAGATTTTCCTACTCAAGACACACTGTGATAAAAAGAAGATGCTGTGCTGTAGTGCTTTGGATTTTCCATACTTTCAACTCAGAGCCCTTTGACCTGGATATCTGAATGACACTATGAGTTAAAATAGCATGTCTGCTCTGGAATAGCTAACGGCCCCAGGACTTACATCTAAATGTGACAAAAGATGATCCATGTATCAGACAAGGAGAACTGGAGAAGCATATGTTCTCATCTTACGTCAGAAGAACTGGAGCTGACGGTCGGAAGGCTTCTGTGGGAAGGCTTCTGGGGAACCGAGCCTGAATTACAGTTCAACCACTGGATCTGTGCATTGGAAATGTTGCTTTAGATGCACTGTTAAAATTCATCTATAGCCAGAAGATATGTTGATATTTATAATTTTGTTTTTTTTTTTTAAATGAACTAAGACGAAGAACTGAAGAAGGCCTGGGGTTTGAGAGGCCTTCTGATAACCCAGCCCTAGAGACTGTGGAGTGCCAGCGTTTAGATGAGCTTGCAAGTGCCTGCAACAAAAAGAAGAACTTTGTTCTGGAAGTCACATGCCTACGAGGGAGCTGCTGACTTCGACACTCAGGCTCTGAGGTACAGTATAGCCATTTACACTGCTCCAGAAGCGTCCCCAGAGGATTGAAAGCTTTTTAGGGTTTTTTTCCCCCGCTTTGGCACACGGTCCCTTTTCCATGCCTGCAGCTATGAGCAGCGTTTTTTATCTGGGCCTGTAATTTGGTGCGGTTTGGGACTTCCAAGTTCTACAGTGCCCCTATGGTTTTTGGCAGCAGCAGAGTTGCTAAGCGGCTGAATCTTTTGATCTCCGTTCAGACTGCAAATGAACATTTCATCTAACACCTCCATACCTGTGTTCCCCAGAACAATCAGACTCTTGATTGCCTCCTCCCTCCCTCCTCCCAAACTGGAGTACAGCAGAGTAACTCCACAATGGATGACTATACTTCCAGCAGCGTCTGGAGAACTATAAATAGCCTTAAATAAATGCGCGTAAGGATCCAACGTATTGTCTGAATGATCTAAAATTAGATTGCTCTAATGTTTGTGCATCAGTCTTCCTTTGCTGCAGGAAAAGGAATTTCTGTCCAAAGTATTTAAGCTTGAATTATGGTTCCCTAATGATGGGGGAGGGTGGGGAGGCTGGTTGAGGGGAAACTCCTGTAGGGATGGGTCTAGTTTGCTTAAAAGGACGAGATCAGCTGCAGCACTACGGAGGAAAAAAAGCAGCTGCGAGTTCCTGGAAAGCGTGGACATACGTAGTTGCAGTTTGCTCCCAAAATACCACCTTGAAGCTCTCTTTATTTTTCTCTTTCAAGGACGTTTGCACCTGGAATGCAACAAGCGTTTTGAAAGAGATTTACAGAAGGTGGGGTGGAAAAATCCCAGAGCGCACATTTGCTTTTTTGCCTGGGATGAAATGACATTGTATGTCCTATGTTCAAGGTATTTTAATTCTTGGTCTCCAACCATTCTTTCCAACAAATAATAGTAGCTATGTATTTTAGATAAATTTAAATGTTTCCTGCTATCAGCTGGGAATACCTGAGTTAGCTGGTACTCCTGTGAATAAGTGTATTACTCACACTATATAATGAAACAGTGCTTTCTTGTTCAAATAACTTGCTATTGAGTTAAAAGAGAACACAAATTTCAGTAATTCCGTAGTCTTCTATTCCCATCTTCACAATGCAGTGTTTTTGGGGAGGAATTTATTGTACAAAGATATTTCATATAAAAATTCTTATATACTTGGCTTTTTATATAAATTGTGATTTGTTAGCAATGAAAGTGTAGAAAATAATTCATCGTTCTGCTATTAAATGGCAGCTTGACTGGAAGTAGTACTGTTTATTTTATTTTTTGTCTTTGAGGACCTGTTTACACAAGTTTGTTGTGCAAATCTGCATAAAGAAGGGTCCACTGCATTGAGACAAAATGAGAGGCATCCTCTGTTTTGCTATCAAGTTGGAAACCATGGCAAGGAAGGGGGCTTCAAGCATTAATAACACATCTCATGTATACTTGCACATAGTAAGCGACTGTGTCATTACACTCTATGTTGGACTTACAATGGCCATTCAGGTGAACTAAAAAATAAATTGTTGAGGTCTCTGGACCCACCAAAGTCTTGAAATGCTCACAGAAAGTCTTGCATAGGATTCTGCACACCCTAAGAAGAGATTTAAGGGTGTGTGTTAATCCTGTGAAGGAATCCAGTAGTTTCACATCTTTAATTTCCAAGCCAGTCTGTGAGTTTAACTCTTTGTTATCTCAGGGGCAATAGTTCAGTCAGTGTTTGCGTATGAAAAACTCGATCACTTACAGCCTCCTTTGTATGGAGTTGTAGATTTCTGCAATCAGATCCCTGGTAAGTTTTCTTTTCTGATTTTATCAGCCTTTTGAGGAAGATAATTTTATTTTTTTTTTTTAGCTTTTTAACACAGAATACTAGGTGAAATTGTATATCCAATGTGAACTCTATGCATGGTGTATTATTATACTCATACTTTTGCATGTGTGAACATGTATGTGACTGCGCATTGAGATGCAAATTTAGGCGAATAATCCTTTCTTCAATGAATTTTCACGAAAAGATTTGAAGTACCGCTAAGTTAGCAATAGTTAGTTTTGGCCACGAGAGGGAGCGATGTTTATCTTCACTGGGAACATTGCTGACTAGAAAGGCCTAGCACTTATTTACAAGGTTAAAAGTCTTTATTTTCCGTTCTTATCACTGTTCTGTCTTTGGTTTTTTATGTCTCTTGGCGAAGTGCGTGATAAAGAGAATGTTAAGTAAAAAGCATAAAGCGCAACATAGTTGATTACGAACCTCCAACTACATCAACTTTCACCTGGAAATCGCAAGGTGGTTTTGAACAGAGTGTATCCACCGTACCCTGGTTAATTAATGCCGAACCTACAGCCTGGATGAGATATCGCTTTATGTCAGAGGATTTCTCTAGCAGAGTTGAAAACTGTAGCCACATCTCCTGATTCCCCAGAGTATGCTTTTCTCTCCAATTCCCTTCTGCTCCCTTGGAGGCAGCAATTGGAAATATAATTTTATTTCATAATTTACTCAACAGCAAATGAGTTCAGAAAGCAAATGATTGTCTTTTGCTGCTGCAGGCTGCTGGTGCGTTTTTTCCATGTTTGGTTTTTTTTACCCCTAAAATATTCTAGTTAATCTATTAAAAAGTTTAAGTCCTGGACACTGGCCACCTTATTAGGTGATTCCTGAGCTGGGATACAAACACCTGCAGAGGGGAAGCCGAAAGGGCTAAGAACGGGGTCTGGTTACCTCCACCAGCTACAGGCTAATGAACACAGATCCAGTTGTGCAACAGCAGTCATAAGGCAAAACGGGAGCAGCAGGTGGAAAGCGGCTAGTTGCTGCGGGGAGACTTTGGAGATACAAAGCTTGAAAGAGAAAGAGCAAGAGCAGTGTGGAAAGGAGGGGTGAGGAGCAAGGAGGTTTGGCAGCTGGTCAGGCAACTGCTAAGGCATGGGAAGGAGAAGTCTTCTGCTGTTCAGCTCGAGGTCCCGTGGTGAGGGGCGGGCAGGGAGGGCTGGCGTCCCCGCCTGCGGCAGGGAAGGAAGTGGCTCTCCGGAGGAGAAGAGGTGTAAGGGCTGGCGAGCCTGAGACTGGGAAGTGGCCTCACGCTGGCCCTAAAAATCCTCAGATTTATAGGTGTGACCAAACAGCTGCTATATGTATCCACACAGTGGATAGAGGTCTGGGTTAGATGACCACCTGCTGCCTCCTTATCTAGCCCCTTAATAAAAAAAATCCCAGTGATCTGGCAGCAGATAGTGATATGGTTTAACAGAAACCTCTTATAGTCATTATGTACTCATCCCAGCTCCACCTAAAGAGTTTATGTGCGCTTTCTTGATTTACCAAATGAATAAGGCTGAAGTAAAGTTTAAAGGTGACGTTACAAATGAATGATGCTGCCATTCTTGTGTTTCATTTTTCTTTACGTGCCATTTTGCATTTTGTTTTCACGCAATGGCTCTCGCTTGGGGTTTTTTTTTTTTGATGCATCTTCCTGTTGATTGCAGGCTAGAGAGCTTCTGTAATACTTAGACATTGCTCTCTTAATAGCAGCCTTGTCACTGTTCACGGGTTCTCTTCTCCGGCAAAAATGAGAAATGACAGCATAGCTGCAGCAGCCCCCGCCGGCCTGGTGCAGCCTCTGGACTCCCAGCAGTGTCCTCTTCCTCCGGAGGAGTTTGTGTCCTTTTTGGGGGGTAAAGGGAAGGGCCAGGGGCAGCTTGGTCTAGGGGGTTTTGTTTTCTGGGTTCTTACAAGTGCACCTAATAGTGCTGCATGCTCTTTCCAAGATTTCACAGGGGTTGTCTAACAAAGCCATGAGGGTCTGTTAGTTTAAAACTCAGTTTTCAGACAATAACAACATATCTGAATTTGTTGCTTGTGATGTTAAGGCAGTTCTTTTCCTGCTATAAGATGAACATAGCGACTGAATTTTACACTTTGGCCATGCCTGGAATATGAAATGATGAGGAACAAATGCACCTTTGGCAATATTCTCAGGGTAAGGAAGGCTGTAGATGTTTGATTAGGCTAGAGGATTCAGTAGAAGTTTAAGTGTTTGTGTATGACAGAATCGGCAGCTGTTAGAGGGTTTTACTACAGGGTTTGATCTAAGCTATAATAAGAGTCTGAGGCTGGAAGCAGAAAACGGTCCTTCCCATGAACAAAGCTCTACGTGCATATTTGACAGCCAACATGACCAAAGATGTTGGAGCTTCCCAATGGGTGTATCCTGAAGAAGGCTTTTTTCTTTTAATGCAACCAGAAATATGCTTTAAATCAGAAAGGTTGGGCAGTCTTGATCTTTCTTTACACAGATACAGTAGAGAAACTTGGTCTTAGTCAGAAAATCCTTTGTACAAAAGCTAGTTTTACGTCTCTTGCTAGCTGTTTTGCTGATTTAATTATTTTTCCCTGTATCATTTCTGGTTACTTTGGTTGCTGTTCTCTCTTTTACAATCCATTTGTAGGAAACTAAATTGTTGTGGTAGTTTGTGTGTCTCGGAGATTTTTCTGAAAACACAGATCCCCTCCAGCACCACCGGACCAGGGAAACTGTGTCCTTGGTCCCTTTGATATCATTACAGGCATCATAGTGTGGCTTTCATTCTCATAGCGAGGCAGTGGTGAGAGGGAGAAAAAGAGGAGCAGATCTCCTAATTAACTGTTATTATAATTATCATTATGTTCGTGGTATGAATATGCTGGTTTCTAAAAAGGTAGAGGCAAGCTAGACCTTTACTGTTTGTTGTTCTCTATGAAATACTAGCTTTGATTCACAAATACACTGCTAGAAGGTTCCTGACAGCATCATTTGGAGAATGTGGAGGGGATTAATGCTGTTTCAGAAATGTTTTAGCAATTTAGGAAATGTTGTGGAAGGGAATAGTCAAGAAAGAGAGATGGAGGAAATCAGTGCTGAGGTCCAGGTGCTGGTGACCAGAAGTTTGAATTCGGTTTGGAAAATAAAACGTTATAGGTGCAACATCTTGGTCCCACTGGAAAACAAGCAAATTTTTAAAAACAAACACAAAACAACCACAAAAACTCCATACCAAAAGAAAAAAAAAAACAATGGGAGACAGGCAAGAGAGAGTTAGTTTCAGTACTCAAAGGAAATCCTAGTTCGCTTTCAGGGATGCTGAAGAAATGTTAGCCTGATGAGAGCAGTGCTTCCATGGGGGGGAGGAGGGTCATTTGGTTTGTTTTTTTGTCAGTCCCATGACTTTAAGTGCTTCTGTTGTGCTAGGACATCCTCTTTTCTCTTGTTTTAGTGAGATGACACAATGAAGGAATAAAAACATATTTCATAATATTGCTCATGCTACTAAAATGCAGCTGTGAAGTGCACCACCTTATTCCTGTTTGTAGTGAAAGATTTTCAGTGGTGTGTGGTCAGTCATTACTAATGAGACATCACAAATGTAAAGAGAGTAACAAGTCAATATTCACTGAAAAGCTTAGAAAAACAAATTCTTTGTATTTATAGTTGCCCTTTTAATTCCAGTAGAGCTCAGGGAGTTTTAGTATCAGGAGGGTTATTTCACCGATGACTGAATCACAGCCACTTCTGCTTGAATGAGGAGTATCAGTTTGACAGCTCGGAGCTTTATTGCTCAACAGCTTCGAGCAGGAAGAGGAGCTGATACTCATCTCTGAGGAGGCTGAGGACAGCTTCCAAAGCTGGAGCCTGGCCAGGAGTCTGGGCTAGGCTGTCTTGCCGAGATGCCTGTGCCAAAGCCTTTCCCTTCACCCAAAGTCATCTCACGTTTTGGTCTCGTTCTGTAAATTCTGACTGTTTTTTAAAAAACGCTCTTCTTGTAAACCTTTTTAAAATACCAGTGATCTAAAAATAGGACTTGTAATGCAAAAGGAGGGAATTTTTTTTCCCCAGCCACTAGGTACTTCTGGATATACTCATTTTAGACATGTTGTTCAGGTGTGAGCTGGATGTTTTGCCCACTTCATTATTTATCCGCGTCAATACCGTGACTATCCTAGCTGACCTCCAGTTGCTGTTCAAAAGCACACTGAACAGAGTTGCCCTCTGCTCTAGTCCTAGGCAAGCAAAAGCTTATAGAAATTGTATGAACGTTAGAGAGTTTTGCCTGTTTTTTTCTTGTTCCAATCTTCCATGTTCCCAAGTATATAATCTTACTTTGTACATTTACACCAACGGAACAAATGGCTGGTGTTAAGCCTCATAATGTCCCATTGGCTTGGAGATGACACCTCTTCCACACATGGGGAACCTATAGTACCTCAAAATACAACTTGCCCAGAGGAGATCTGGGAATTTAACAAAGACAGACCTATGTTTTATCACGACATCAAACTTCCTTCTTTCCCTTGTTTTTCCTTTTACCTTTCTTTGCTTCCCTGTTGGGTCCCAGTTTGGGTCCCCATATAAGATCTTAGATTTAATGGGTTTTATCACTTAGGATTCCAAGTGAATCAACATAGCTATACTGCTTCAGATGGTTTGGGGTTGCTTTTTTTTAGTTTTCCAGTTGTCTAAGGGCACCAGGTCTTCTAGTGCTCTAAATGCTGAAGAGTTGATTGTATACAGAGTACAAAAGCTACAAAAAATGTAGCCGCTAAAAGCACTTAGTGTGAAGCCAAAAACAAGTCTCGAAATTCCTATACCTGTTCTTATGTTGCTGAATTCTTTCTGAGAACCAGATCTGCCTTTTTAAATCTCCACCTCTTTGCTGCATCCTTCGTCTCTGCAGAGACACCCTACTTAGGTAACTTTCCACTTACAGCAAAACAGCCCAGATTCCTGCGCCGTGCATCAGGCTCACTCAAGAGGTGATGTTAAGAAAATGCTGTTACAATGTAAAGCATTATTCTCCATCTCTCTTTCATTTTAGAGTCCTTTTAATTTGTGTTGATCAACTTGCAGCCCAGATTATGTTAAGAATATTCATAAAAGTAGACTGATAGGACCTTCCAAACTGTAGTAAATGGGGAAAAAAAAAAGGTTCAGTTTTGTCACAGCAAGGAAATTCCCTGTTAAGGAGTGCTTTCACTTTTGGCAGAGAGAAAGATGAGTGCTTTGCATCTGTTGAGGGTCTAGCTGTCAGCGAGATGATGGAAAGGCACCTCTCCTCCGCACTGCAACTGACTCAAAGAATGACCTAGGGATAAAATTATTTAACTGCGGGTTCATACACCTGGCAACGCAGTGGTTGGTATCAGTGATGCCTATTGCTCCCAGCTGCAGTCGGATGCTCTCTGGTGCGGAACGATGACATGTTATGTCTTAAAGATGCAGGAAATGGGACTCACAGGCCACAGGTTTCTGAAACTTGCTGAGGACTTTTGAATGCCTTCATTTTTGTCACCTTTCCTGATGCCAGCTGCCTTTGAGATGCCTGTCTGTTGCACTAACTGCCAAGCCAACTTCTTAAATGCTCCTTTTAGGATTTCAGCTTGGGCTCACAGAAAAATACACTCCAAAAAAAGTAATGATTTTTTCAAATGGCTGAATCTTTGTGAAGCATTTGGAGCTCATTAGCAGAAAAGCATTAGAAGCAACTGTGAAAGTATTAGGAAACAATATTGTGTAACATAAAAAGCATTTTGCTAGGACAGGGACTCTAGCTGTGCCATTCACTTGGTATATGCTGCCAGCCACCTTTCTTTGTTGCCTGCTGTACAAAAGAGATTTTTCCCACCTTCAAGGTATAAGAATTGTATTTTATTTCATATTTAAGACCAGTAACAGGGTCATCCAAAGGACTTTAGAGACCTTGTACCTCCAAATTCTTGACTGCAGTCCGGGGGCATCTGAGACCCCAGATGTTAAATGGCACATGCACCATGAGTGGATCAGGATGGCTTCATCATGCCGAAGATGAAGGTTCACACTGTTCACAGGGAGTCCAGTGTCAGATTTGTTGCACATGGACAGATCCGTTTAGTAATGCAATTCACTTACATGTACCCAGCCCAATCCCCAGAAAAACAACCTTTTCCTAACAGAAAAGCTCTGGCCCCTGCACTTTTCATGTACCATGGGGTTTTTTTGGTCATATACTATGAAATTATGTAGTATTTGCTATGTCTGGCAGCTCTATTGCCAACCATGGAGGGCTCTCCAAATTGGTGCTCAGGCTCTAGATTCCACCAAGCCCTCTCCTTAAGATGGCACTGCTTAGCTAAAGAGCCTACATAGCCATGTAAGGGCTAATTTTCACAACAGGAATTTTCCACGGCCCTTACCTCAGATTACTGAGAAGAGCCATAGCTCTTCTACAGTCTTTTGCCATGCTCTCATTGCAAAATGGAAAGCTTTTGAGATTTTGTTATATTTATAATGTAGTATGTATATAAAAATAAATTAAAAAACAGCCACGTAACAAATGAAAAGCAAAACGAAGCATAACAATGTAGGAGAAAAGCCTATCGAAAGACTCTCTGTCTGTATACGTGTGTGTGTATATATGTGTATACACATACACACACGGCTTTCTGGATGCTTTCTGGATACATCCCAGTAACAGCTACAACATTCTGTGTGTTTAGGTCGTTGGTTTCTTTATGGTGCTTTTGCATCATATATGAATAATACTGTTTAAAATAGATAGCTGCTATGAATCAGGAAAGAATTCGTTCAGATTGACACTGAGAATTTCTTGGAAATTTGTCTCACTGGATTTTTTGTGAAGAAGTTAGGTTTGGTTTCTTTTTGAAAACCACCTGTCAGCACAAAAGAGCATTTTTATGTCAATGATTGTTTATGACAGAGTTTGTGTACTGTAGATTTACTGTCTTTCTCCTAGAAGAAACTTTCTTATAAGCAACAACTATATATATAGATGTTTAGGTATAGATTTAGGTAAAACACATTTCAATTTTGTCTTTCTTTTAACAAAATAGTTCCATATTTCATGAGGTTAGGGATCACTTTTGCTAAGGGACTGGTTTTTGCCACTCGTAAAAGTCATTACCCCATTGGCTTCAGTCAAGATGGCCAAATGCAACATACGGAATTGCTGTTCTGTGGAAATGTGTTTATTTTTCCAAGAGGTGATTGTGGCTCCCAAAATAGCTGCCGTATGACTGTGTAGTAAATTTTAGATTTGCCAGTCTTGGCACTATCCTTTCAAACAATTTATTTCCTCTTCCATATTACTTCAATGGTATCTTTAATGAGCATACGTCTCAAGCAATCAGAAGGGCAATTTGAGCCCATCTCGTTTCCTGGTAAACATCCAGTCTTCAGTGAAATAAGCTCTTCCGCTTTTTAAGTTGTGTGCAAACTTTTACTTGCATTTATTATCACTTCCTTGGATTAGTCAGTGGATATTATAGCAGCAAGTGAAAAAGATGATGTTTATTTTCTCCAATTCTTGGGCGAGGAGGGTAACAGGCAATAAAAGCATAACGTGTATTTTTACTTCTCTTTTAGTATTAATATTGCTAAAGTGGGTAGTGCAAATCAAGCTTGATTGATTGCTCTTATTCTAATAAGAAGACCATTGAATGTTTTCAGCCAAAAAGACACTGACAGTTATAGAAAATAGTAGTTTTGTCTGAAAACCAGGGAGAAATCTCAAAGCACTCAACAGTAATCGGGAGAAAAAAAATCTATTACAGGGATGTTGCATCACGAACGAAGCATCAGAAATGCAGAGAAGGTAGAAGAAAGGCTAATTAAACACAGGGTCTACCTGAGGCATGCCAGCAATTAGAGGGCTGTTCCTCCTTGCAGTTTGATTAAGGTTGTGAATCCTGACTAAGTCACACTTTTTATTAAAGTCGCGCTGTACGGTGTTTTCCCTTCCTGCGGAGCGGTCTCATTAAGCATTTCCCTCCATGGGACTCTTGTGTGGGCTCTCTTGTGATAAGATGCTAATCTTCCACAAGTTACCGCATCCTTCGTGCCTCGCGGGACAGAAGCCAAGGTGCCCTCTGAAGAGGATGTATCCCTTGTCCTGCCAGGGGACGGAAAGGGACAGTGAAAAATAGATTAAAAGAAGCAGCGACCGTCTTCGGGATGGGCAGCTGGTGGCCTGGAACCTGCTGAGAGCAATGGGAGGTGACAGCCGTTTGGAGAGGGGACATTCCTCAGCGGGGTCCCAGCCAGAGCCCTATTTATCAGGGCTTCGCCAAGGGCGAGCGTTTGGGGCTGGAGAGCAAAGGGCTGCGGGGCAGGAGGAATTTATCGGTCTTCAGGTGCGGTCTGCTCGTGAGCTCTCAGCGCTTTTCAGCTCTGTAGGGAAGGTCTGAACTCCTCGGATACAATCACTTGGGATGGGGCAAGCGTGATGCCGGGTGGTGTCTTCTGCAAGGTCTCATTTTAGAAATGAACTTCATCTCACTGTCTGCTTAACCTACTGCCCTTCTCAGAAATGAAGTAAAACAGGCCCGCTGTTATTCTCTGAAAATGACTTCTGGTCCCGAAGGTTTATCTTCTTCATCTTGGGAAAGAGATTTATAATTGAAATACGACAAAAATTGAGCTGCTGCTTTACAGAGAAGATGGTGTTTACGTTTATTTGTGGGCTGCCTCCGTAACACCAGTTAAAGACAGATAGCAAAGTCTTCCAGTCTACATAAACCCAAATGCTTTCCACCTTTCTTTCTTTTCAGCTTTAAAGCCGTGTTGTCCTATATAGTGAGTTATGGTAATTAGTAATAGAAAAATCCTTTAAAAAAAAAATCCTGAAGGCCTGACTTATTTTTATATCAATAAAGCTTCTGTAATTTCTTGGCTGTCTTGTCGCTTCAGAGAAAATTCAGAGTACCAGCAGAGTAAGTGTAGTGTGGGAGGGGTTCAGCTGAAGCATAAATTAACTGTATTTCATTTCCCCTTAATAAAGAATTTCAGTTTTTCCACAGCTAACTGTATAATCAATTCGCTCCCCTGCTGGCTTGCTAACTTGCTGTTGGCTTTGCTTCAATAATATCAAGCCTGTAATGAGGGAAATGGGAGGCTCTAATCACACGGAGGAGAAATAAGCAGCTGCGATTGAACGTGTAGTTTAGCTGTGCAGAATTTTGCTGCGGCTTTTATCGCTGAAGAGCTCAAATACGTTTCCCCTCATGCCCGCCTTGCTTTGGAGACTAAAAAGCAGTGTACTCCTCCAGACTCATTAATCATATTTCACTGATTGGGTGACACTAAATACTTAAAGCCTATTCAGTTTTCGGCAGCCTTGAGCTTACTCCTTCTTCTCCGCAAAGTTTTATCTTTAAGTTGTACTTGCGTAGCCAGGGTGCGTCACAGCTCTGCTTTTCTGTATTAGTAATGTGACATAATTTCGTTTCGTTCTGCTGCAAAATTGTTAGTCAAAATATGCTTTAATTGTGACATTACTGTACCGCAAGTCTGGGAGAGATTATAAAGAAAAAAAAAAGGTATAATAACTGGTGAGTTTGTTTTTCCTGCCTTCACCATGCCTAGAAATTATACCCTGTGTTATGGGTTTGTTCGGTTACTCACTTGTAATTCCACATTTTTTTCCAACACTTTGGATATACAAGACACAAGTTAAACATACAAGATAAACAAAGATTATCTTTAGTTACAGTATCGCCAGACAAAAGGCTCTTCTGAGCTAGCAGTCCCCACCCCTACACTTCTATTTCTGCTCTTCATTCTAAATGCTCTACTTCCAGTTGCAGATAATCTGCCCGGCAGAACTCTGCAAAAAGAAAAGTCTTTGTGTCAAATTAAACGTACTTTTTTTTTTTTTTCATTTGGTTTGTTTTTGTTTGACTTCAGCATTTGTGGGGGAATGACTTTTGCTTCATATTTGGATTTTTAAATTTTTTTTTTCCCTGCCAGTGCAGGAGGGGAATAACTGGGGGGGAGGAGGTGGGGTTAAAGTTCAATTTTAGTTTTCTGCGTCATTTGGTCTCATTTTGACTTGTGGCCATGTGATCAAGGCAGCATTCAGTGCAAGGAGAGGCAGAGTGGGGGAGGCTGAGCCAATGTCAGAAAAGCTTAAAAGAAAAGTAAAGAACATAAATTAAAAATGGATTTTATTTACTTCTCTGCCTTTTTTTTTCTGATTATGAATATATAATTATAGTTCATAAACAATTTCTTGTTACTTCCCATGGTGTTTTGGAATTTCCTATGTTCAGAGTCCTGATGAAAAAAACTTTTTTTTATTGCACACCAGCAACATAAGTCAATATTGCTGCAAAGATATCTACCTGTTTTCTATGTCATCAGAAAGTCCTTGATGTCATTCCAGAATATGTGCCCTGTTTGTGATGAAAATTTAAAAAACAAAGTGATGTAAATGTAATTAGGAAAACAATCTTCTTTCGATTTATGAACAGGATGAAGCTTACCATTGATTCTATCAATGTAGGACATAGAGCACAAAATGGTTCTTTTTTAGAGGAAAGCAATATCACAACCAACAACCATTCGTCACCTTTTTTTGTGGCTTTGAATGGCTGTCATACTGTTGTGCATGCATGCGGATATGCGAACGCACGGGTGCGTGCTCAGGTATCAGGAATTCGACCAAAGGTGGGATGGCTCATTGCTTTCACGCGGTTTCAGACTCGGAGGACCATGCCGTTGCCCACGGTCCCGGAGCTCTGGTTATTCTACTGCTGTGTTTGGGCTGTACCTATTAAATACAGTCCAAAAACGCGACACAGAACAAATCCTGCAGGCTACAACCTGGCAGGGTGGAGTCCTGGAGGTGCTACTCTGCGCTGAGCAGAAGCTGGAGGTGCCGTGCAGGAGGCAGTCTGGTTGCAATGCAGGCATGAGCCGAGCTTATTTGGAATATCATGGGTAACTGCCAGAGAAAGAGGCTTCAAAGGGTGCGGGATCCTGAATATGTGATGGCGAACCTTCTCTGATACTGTTTTGTGTGCTGGCTGGATTGAGCAGAGCCAGTCCCGCCTTCGCTTTGTTTTCTGGTTGGATCCCAAGGTGTACGGAGCGTACAAGGCTTTCTGTCTTGGCTCAAAAGACAGAGTTGCATTGCCTTTGAATTCTTGTGATTCACCATTTTCAAATCTGAGTGCATAAACTTAAGGATGAGAAGCATGTTGTTTTGGTTTTAGCGCTTCAGAAAGGAAAAAAAAATCAGTTATTGATGAAGTTTTATATTTCTCCCTCTGCATAAAGCAGAGTGGTGCATACTACAACACGACTACTCCAAAGTTTCAGAGAATAACGCAGCAGTGAGGAAAAAGCGCACACAGACCCTACTGGGGCTATAGCAGTTGTCATATTTATTAGAAAGTAGGCCAGAAATTGTCCATGATCAAGGCAGTTGTCAGTAGAAGCCATCACCTTAAGCTCTGATTGAGAGAGAAGAGCTGGAAAGCTTTGAAATAGAGACAGGGACAACGCGATTTAAAGGAAGCTTTGGTGGGATGAGGAAGTACCAAAGCCTAATGGTAGCGGTGCTCTCTGCTAAACAGCGAAGTTTGTGGCTTTCCACTTCAGATGATTTAACACGATTTGAGCGTCAGCTTTCAGACTGACACATTTTTAAAACGTTGGTCAGAATTCTTGTGAAAAATACAGATAACGAGCCCCCGGTCCTCGTGATGAATACCGTTCATGAAATAATTTGACAATTATTGAGAGCAAGTACTTCTGAAAGGAAGCTGCCTGTCTTCTCCTTTCAGAGCTTGACTCTTTCGTTGTGACTGATGGAGATACCATTTGGCAGGAGGCCCTTGCAAAAGGAAGCCCTTCTCCCTGGGACTAGCGGAGAGAACCACAACTCATTTCTAATTTGCCACCATTCTTCTGCAAGAGACTTTGAATGGTTTCTGGCCGGAATGAATTGACTCAATCAAGAAATACACCGATTGCCAACCCCTCCTTCATTTCTCTCCATCATGTTTTATTTAATGTTTCCAAACTTTCGCTCTCGTAACATTTGTGAAAGGGAAAATTCAAAACCTCTTAACAGTTTAATGTTTTCCTTGCAACCTTTAAGACCTTTTCTCTCTCTCTCCCCTTCATTTCAGTTCATTCCAATCTATGCCAGTATGCTGCTGTCTTCTGGGAATGAAAACTGAACCAGATTTAACTAATGAAAGTGGCTTTCTCTGCTCTATTAGAAGAGAAACGCCACAGTAGCAACCTGAATTTTACATACTTTTTGTGCTACTACTTCAGGTTGTGAAACCTCCTCCAAATTGCTGTCTAGTGTCACCTGCAGGGCTGCTCTGGCACGCCTGCTTTCACCAGCTCTTACCCTTCCCTTCACTGACTTTGCCTGTGCTCTCCCCGCAATAATTTTCAAAGCTTGCTATTGTATTTTCTTACAGTGTTTTCATCCTCTCTGTTTTTTTTATCATCTCCATTCTCACTAATACCATCAGAACCTCTTATTTTACCATTACGTCATGCGATTAGCTTGTTTTTACAACACACACTGCCATTTTATTAATGAAGATGCTAAATGAGATGAAACCAATTTATAAACCTCCTTAAGCTCACAGAGAGCTAAATAAACTCAAATACTCACTGCTTACCTTTCTGGTTTTTAAAGATGGCTTTAAATGGCTTTCAAGCCACATAAGCCACCTTGAAGTCACTGTTTATGGAAGATTAACAAGACACATCACTGACCCTCAAGCAAACCTGTGAAACAGGTCCTGCTATTTCATGAGGACAAGCTGGTTGGGGACTACCGGTGTTACTTCCATTTTTAAAGCAGTTGATATGTTTTTCAGGTGTGCCAGGCTCCTTGCTGCACCTTATTTGGAACAAGCATTTTCTTTTCTGATCTGCTGCCTTGCAATAAAAATCAAAGCAGTCGAGTATTTCCTTCGTGAGGTTATTTGTGAGGAGTATCGAAAAGGTATGCTGAGGGGTAAATGTTCTCCTGAATACTTTTCAGTAACTCCTGACTTTTAATTTAGAAAATAGGGACCCATGTGACTACAGGTCCAGACTGTAGATTTTACAGCGGGCTGTAAAATCCGCTTGATGAGGGAAAAGGAAGATTTTAAGCAGACCCAAATATATGGTCTTATATATTTTTTGTCTGATCTTAACTTTCTCCAGTACATATTCAAATACCTTTGAACAATTTTATCTTACTTTTTCTGGACAACAGCCTTGAAATGCATTAGTAATTTTTGTGGTATCATCATGCTTAAACTATTTTCTTATTGTGCATATCCTATACACTCAAGTATGTTAAAACCTTCTCAAAGACTTAACCTACAGTTTTCTGGCTGAAGAATAAAGAGCATTGTGATAGTTGGGGGATAGTTATATAAAAATATAACATGTACCACTTTATAGTTTTATAGTTTTCTACAGAAATTAAAGCACCACTGTACCCTGTGCTACTAGTATTAATTGCATCACCTTGCATTACCACGTGGTAATGTGGTAAGAGAGAACTTCCTCAGCGTCACACAGCGGGGTGGTTAGGTTGTCAGACTGAGAGGTATTGGGCATTCTTGGCTTTCAGTTTGGTACTTCCCCAAAGCATTTAACATGTCTGACAGTGGTTTGCTTCTTAATGATTATTCTGCCAGCTGAGGCACTGGGGAGGTTGTTTCTCCTTCTCGTAAATAAGTTGGAATTTTTTTCTTCATAATTTTATCAGATAGGATGCTGCATCTTAGTTTTTCTTTTCAGGAGGTGTGACTTATGTGTTAATACTCATTTTTGGACATTCTCTGGACTGTACTCTGTTTGCCCACAATTTTCTCTGGAGTCAGTCAGAATATTCATCAAACTTTGTGAGGTTATCTATTTCCTGAAGGTACTTTCAGGCCACAGTTTTAACAAATTGCTAGTTATTCTGTGTGCCCCAGTTTCTGTGGAAACATCATAGGGGACCTGATTTTTGGAAAGCATTGAGGACAGGAGAACAGACTACATTAAAGTTTCAAGTACCCTGAAATTATCAACTGTTAAATCTTGGCCATTACTGCATTCATTTCCCCAGATTGTACACTGTACTTTGCATATCATCTAGCATAAAAATAATGAGCATTTTGTCTTGCCATATATTTGCTGTAGAAAGCGTCTAATTTAATTTTCAACTGATGTATAATTCCTGTGCTTTACTGGATTTATAATAACAATTTCAACTGCATTAAAAATATGTAAATACCAATTTTAAATCCTTACTTCAATTGATTTTATCTTGCCTATTTATCATATAATCAAGTGTTTCTCACTTTGTTTTCATCATTTGCTTGGTATTCCTGTGGAGAAACTGGAGTTATGATGGTCCCCTATGTTTCCCCTTACGTTCATTTGTTCATATCAACTTTTTTTTCCCTAGGAAATCAAAGTACTTTCACTGATCTCCTAAAGATGCCTTGCTCTCCTGTATACTCTGCTTTCTGCACAGTGGCTATTTGTTTGGGTTTTTTTTTTTCCCTTTTGAAATTTATCTAATGCAGGTATAATTCTTTCTTTGACTTTCATCCTCGGAGATGCGGTTTCTTCTTTAGTTTCTAATGAAATTAAACATTCATGTCACAAAACTTGCGCTCAGTAAAAAACAAAGATCTGGTTTGTGTCTCAAGTTATATTGTAGTATTTCAGTGAAGGGCTTGGAGAACTGTTCTTCGTTTCTTAACGGAACTGTAAGAAAACCCATGTTACATGGGGTTTTTTTACTGTCCATTATTTTGTTCATTTTGAAAGATGATATCTCAGTTTTCCATGTGAAGTTTCTATGTTCCTTCTCCAGCTAACTTAAGAAAAATATGTTGTTTACTTTAAAAGATTTCAAAGTCTGGGCACTAAGATAGGGAGACACAAATCCGTTTGCATGACAATATTATACTACAGGCCTGTATATTCTTTTCTTCATCAGAAATGGGATTATGGCATGAGTATACAGGATTTCTTATCCATATAATTTGATGGCAGGAAATATTAAAATAAACTATAAACTCAATTTGCAGCTTGTCTTAGGGAGGAAATTGGGATATGACTGGGTAAAATACAGATTGCAGACTAGCAGCTAAAAAATGTGGATTTGCAGAAATAGAACGATTACATAAGGTTCTCTGTCATTTTCTTTCAGTAACATTGAATATAATTACCTTACCATTTATCTTAGTAAATGTTAGGTTCCCGAGCAAAGCTACATAAACACAAATTTTTGTATCCCTTAAAAAAACTGAAGAGACTTCAACTAACTATGATCTTGGTGAAGCTTCTGTGCCTTAATTCATGCAATCAAATTAACTAAGGAATTGAAGTCCGGAGAAAACAGTTGCTACTTTGTGGAAAATTCACTTCTACAAACAGAATTAGTATTTTGCTAATTTTTCAGAACAACGAAGGCCTAATTTTTAAAGGTGCTGAACCTCTTCTAATTAGTTTGTGAGTGGATTAATTGCTTATGGAAGCTATTCTATTGAGATACAAGGAAATTACAAAATGGGCTTTCCTGCTGCGAGCCCCGTCCCTGTGCCTCAGGCCCGTCGGCAGCAGACCCGTTTTCCTTATGCTCATGTCAGGCCTGTTCTCCTTCTGTGTGAAAAGCCAAAGCGGGGGCCCGTTGGTACTGACTCCTGAGGCTGCTCTTCCCAGGCCTGCTGCCTGGCACCCGAAGCCATGCGGCTTCTGACGAGATGCACTGCCGATGGGAAGCAGGAGGGTTTGTCCTTTTGTTACCATCATGTCGGGATTTTATTTTATTTATTTATTTTATTTCATGTTATTTTATTTTATTTTCCCCACATCTGCCTGATGCCCAGGATTCAAGAAAAGAAGTTCCACAGAAAAGCAACGTT
>NW_009197119.1:0-5888 GCF_000690835.1 Fulmarus glacialis
TATAAATAAATAAATATATATATGCACACAGAGGATCTATAGTGACAAACAATAAGATTTCAAAATTTTCATGTTCTGAGTGTTTTTCTTAATCTTGCCTGATGAGTTATTCAGATATATCTTCTAAATTACTTGTCAATCATATAGTGTTCATCCTGTATCACTTCTGCTTCACAGGATGAAGATAGTATGAGATGATTTGGGTATGCAGACTGTTTGGATATAACCTATTACCCACTTCTTACTTGCTTCTTTAGTTGCTACTTCTTTGTTTGACACTTCCTTACTTGTGCTAAACACCATTCACCTGATCTTCTTTCCCTTTTCATTATGGAAGTGATATTTATATACCCCGCAGCAGAAAATTTGAAATGATGCGTAAAATCAATTGGATTTTGAATACTGCACTAATAATTATCTGTATTTACTTCCAACATGCAAAGACATTTAACAAACTAATGACTTCTCTAGAAAGCTATATAGGATCTCTGGGCATTCGTACAGAACAAAAGCAGAGTCATGAGTCTTATTTATCTAAGATTTGTATCTTAAAAGACACTTTTCAAAACATTTGAATTCATAATCCAGGCTTGCAATAAAGAAAGAATAAAAACACATGAGACTGACTCATTGAATCACTGCAAAATATCACACAGTATCTCTGTAGGGATTGTCTGAGAGAGAAACAGAAAGGTGTCAAAAATCTTCTTTTCAAAATTGGTTAAATTTGAGGCCATGATAGCGTCACTCTGCTCCATTTAAATGCACAGGTAAGCTCAGAAACTTAGAGTATTCTGGTCAGCTTTAAAAAATAGTTCAATCTAAACAAGATTGATAAAACTAGAATGATTTGGACTCAGTTATACGTGATCTTGTCTATGACAATGTACATTCTGGAATAGCTAGCGGTTTACTATACAGTCAGTATTCAAATCCTACTGAGGGAACCAGTCCTCTGATAGCAGTTGAGGGTTGGGCTTTGTGTGTCTATAAGGATATTATCCAGATATTAATACATATGGAGACAGCATATTGCCCTATGTAAATTAAATTTGTTCAGTATAAAAAATATGGAAAAACTCAGCTTGGCAGCCAAGCACTGCATGTCTACTTCAGAAATGTATGTCCACACTAGCCTCAAAAATACAGTATGAATTCCCTTGAAACAGGGCATAGTAGTCAAACCTCTAAGTGTGTTCTTAAAAAGTTAGATATGTGTGAATGAAGTCATTCTCCACATTTGGAAAATTTCACCGAGAAAGATCCCTGTCATGTAAACATCTGGGTCCACAAAAGTTTCTATCTGTTGCCACAGGCTATTCAAAGCTGAAGGAATCAAGGGAAGTTCTCACAGGAATGAATCCAGAAGTGAAGGACTGTCATTTATATGGGTCCTGAAAAGAATGGAGGCAATTTCCCTGCAGTGGTGGTATGACAAAGAGCTGTACGGCCATCATAGGTAAGTACCACTATGTGCTTGCTCTGCTCTTATACTCTTCCCCAGGCCACCACTTCTGGTCTCTGTTGGAGATGAGCTCGTGGGCTGAGGGGACCTTTGGTCTCACCAAGCTCAACTTATGTTCTTGTTTCTAGAGCTCCTCAAATAAATCCACAATCCAGACAGGAACCCTTGGAGGCTCAAACTCTTGTTGCTACAGAGCTCTTCCGCAGAAAGCAGCTGGGTTATATACACAGCATATATTGAAGCATGAGCCATAAACAGCAGACTATCATTAGTCCATGTCTGAGGGGCCATTGGGACTGCAGGCCTGACAACACTGCCTGATTGGCCCTGTTTGTTATGTTCATTGTCATTCAGAGCTATTGCCAGTACAAGATAAATTCTTCTTGCAACAGTGCCCATCATGACAGATTTCGTGGCAGACCCCAGTGCTTTCTCTCCCTGTGCCTTAAAACACTCAGAGTGGGTCTTCATTCATCTTTATGGTAAATGATGAATCCAGCAATTTTATGTTGAAACTTTGCTGCCTTTCTGTTTAAACTTTCAAAAATTGTGCATGAGTATTTGAACTGCAAAAGCAAGGCAAACTCACACTGTAAAACAGTCATGTCCTTGCACAAGCCCAATATATTCTTAAGATAAGGCTCTGCAGCTGGATCTGGTGAATCTTGGGCTTAACTCAGTCCGGAGGGACGAACAGACTGCTTTTAAGATTATGCAGACATCCTCTAACTGGCTTTTTCACCTCTTACTAGTGACAGTCAACCACAATATTACCAGGCTTTAGAGAAATTCAATGAAGCAAAGTATTTTCTAGATGCAGTTTCAATCTTCTGGTTATAACTAGAAAAAGAATAGCTGAATAACTTTGGGACGGGAGAAAATAGCAGTATGCTCCTAAAGGAGGAGCTCTTCTTCAGCAGTCCTAGGGAACAAACAACACCTCACTGTCTGCTTTTCTTTGCCCAAGAGTTACAGCATAATCCATACAATGTAATACTTTGCTGAATATGTCTAGTACAAAACAAGTAAATATATATTTCCTTGGCTTTGTATTAACTATCTTCCCTTGCTGCGTACGTGTTTGTATCTAACAGCACACATATAAACTTGTGGTTAACAAATCTGTGGTGACTATGCTAGATCCAGACTGCACTGTCTTAAGTGAAACTTAAGTCTCGTAGCCAGCAGCTACCAAATACCACAGCACTAATCCCTAAGAGCCTGTGACTTGACAGAGAAGAATTTAATGAAAAAAAAATGCCGTGAGGTACTTGTTTTTTATTCTACCATGTTAGTTATGAGTTCAAAAAAAAGAATAAATTTCCTTTTTATTCTTTTTTTAACTGTTCAGTATCTATGACAGATTGATTTTCTGTCACCATAGCAATCACTGGACAATTTGATGGCATTTAAAACCTGTTAATATTTATCTGCATGTAATGGTTTATCTGGAAACCATAGCTATACAGAGAAAAAGAATCAACATGTTTAGCTACTTATTTCAACTTCTGTGGCTTTTTTTTTTTTTTAATTTTCTAAATTAGTGGGTGTATTGATATGTTACAGTCTCAGATAGTTCTTCACTTACGCCCAAGTAGATGAAGCTCTGTGTGCATTATTTTGCTTACTGTATTGTTAACACAGTTTTCATTTGTCCTACTTTATTAGACCCAATTAACATAATATATGTGAACATCTGATATCAACCTAATATGAAGTTTGGATCCAGATTCTGATGTGAACTTCTCCCAAGGGTGTAACTTCTTCTAATAAAAACTGAATGGATTATAAGCAAGAAGAAATCAACATGACTCTCTTGTTACAACCCTAACGAATCTTGCCTAGGGGTTCAGGAAAATGCTTCAGAAATCAGACCAATTTTCTGTTTTTCTCATTTTATATCTTGCTGACAAATTCTATCCCAGAGTGTCTGCATCTTATTGTCCATTTTTCCTCACTTCAGGGCATCCCACGTGCCGTATGTGTTGAATGATTCCATGAATGAACTGAAGGATGAAATACAGAGAGCACCAATCATATTTTCAGATGACACAAAGCAGGGAGGGATTGCAAATTCATGGGAGAATGAGAATAAAATACAGATTAATCATTATACGTTGGAGAAATAATCTGAAATCAATTAAACTGGATTCATTAAGGACACTGGCAAAGTGGCTTACATAGGAAATGACAATCAGAACAAAAGTAATGAGATTAAATGTAACATGGAAAACTTTAGGTTTAAAAATAAGGAGAAAAATATGGGCTAAATCCTGAATAACATGTAATGGTTTCTTTGGATTTCATCCAGTTACTGCAAGAAAAAATCAAGCAATGGAGATTTCCAAGGGAAATTGTGGACTCCCTAACATTGTCTAATACTATTTAAAATATGAAAGCCCTTCTAGTTTTTAATCAGAATTTACTCTGGTGAGATCCCTGACTACTTGTATAATGAAAAACTTTGGAAAAAAATGAAAATATGTGGGAGAGTCCTTTCCATTCTTCTCCCTTTTTGAATCCTTTCAATAAACCCTTTTACATTGGAAGCCACATAATTAAAAAGGAGCTAACTAACCCAAAATTTCTGCCTTTCATCCCGGAAGACATTTTATGACTGGGGAACACAAAGCCTAATTCTGTACAGTGTCAGCATATTACAAGTAGCATTCTTCTTTCATCATTCACAGCCGCACAGGACTCCCTGTCAGTCCTGTGTTATAGTCCTTTCTCACTGGAATTATATCTATGAATTAATTGCATTGGAGGTCCCAATTAAGCTTTTTTTGTACCACAAATACTAACTGGAGTAGTATAAATAGAAAATGCTTTATACACATTAAAAAATAGTTATCAGAGCAATGAAATGTGTTGTAGGAGCAGATTTGCCTCCAGGGAGAGGCAGAGGGAAGGGTAACAGGGGATTTAGCGTTTCCATTATGACTGCCTTATGTACCCTGTGTACCCTGTGTCACGCAGTAGAGTAAGAACTGTGTGAATGCTGAATGCCCCTCTCTTCTTTTTCCTCTGATCATTTCGGGTTATGGTTGATTCCATCCCTCCATTTCTTCTAGGGTTTTGACCACTATAAAAGCTATAGAGGGCAGGAACTGGGGCAAACCCAGCCATCAGTTGACTGAAAATAAGCCTTTCTCTCAGAGTATCTGTATGGAAAACTGAACAAGGAACTCTCATAATAAAATATTAAATTTAAAGTTCTAAAAAATTCATTAAGATAGGTACTTCCTTTAATTATTTATTAGATTACCTCAAATATACAGCCAGGTTTTTATGGCAGAAGGCCTTTTGCCAAATGTATCTGGAGAAGGCTGGAAAGCATAATATAGTGCTATTACATAGCACTAATTACTTTTTGAAAGTTATTGTATAACATGCTTGCATTCAATTCTTATGTGAGAGCACAACACCTACTACTGTAAGGCCAAGATCACTAATTGTGGCATTTGGACATATTGCAGCAAAAACGTCCTTAGATGTTCTGTCATAACTTTTTAAGGAGCCCCAAAAGCAAGAGTAACACCCTTGCCCTGCCTTATTGAGCTATTGGTAAGCCTTTCAGAAAAGGTTTTCCTCACGGGGGCACCAAGTAATGTTGAGCACGCTGGAGAACGGGCCAGATATCTCTGAAGTTCAGCTCCATTTTCGGTTGAAATTTTCTTTCTCAAGGTCAGAGGGAAGTGCCTCTAGCCATCCAGGATCCAGAGCACCAAACCTTCTCTTGAAGCTAAGCCCCGTGCCTTTAAAATATTGAGTAAGGACAGCTGGGAGCATCCAGTTCACACTGCTGTCAGGCGCTGGTGGGTACACTTAGCCTGAAAGGTGCTATATAAAACTAAGCTTCATTTGGTTGATGTTCTTTTTTTTTTCTTTCTTTCTTTTTTTCAATCTCTTCCTTGAGATATAACATGCACAGGAAAAAATATGATTTCTGAAAAGCAGTGATTCAAAACGGAACTTTCTACAATCTATGCACAAGGATTCTTCAGGGGAGATCCTCAGGAAAGTGGTGGTGTTAACTGAAACCAAAGAGGGCTTTAGCATTTAGGAGGTACTGCTGCAAACATAACCAAAAAAGTGTGGATAAATAACAGTATTATGCCACTGAAGGTAGAACTCACCCAGTCATCTTGACAAGGAAACTAGAGGCAGAGGAGAGACACTGGGTTATGTCCACAGGTGCTACAATCCTGTGTAATGAAACATTTGGCTCTGAGCTGGCATTGTTTGCAAACAGAAGGTCCTACTGGCAGAAAATATGGCACTTGCTGTGTTTGGTAGGATTCCTCTCTAAGCTAATCTTCAGTTGGCTTTTATGCCCTGTTGAAACTGGCCTATCACCTTGTTAGTGGGTATTATTGCTCCCTTAACAGATGGGAGTGAGTATAGACATGCTGCTGCACCA
>NW_009197119.1:5919-9866 GCF_000690835.1 Fulmarus glacialis
ATCTATTTTAATCATAATTGCGGGATCCTTTCTGTGCAGGGGATCCAAGCATAAGCTTAAGGGGAGAATGCATCATTATGACTCTAGTAAGAAAGCTAGATTAACCTGGAAAAATCAACCAGAGTTCTAGAGGTGAGGAAAGAAATGGATGAGGCTTCTTCAAAGGGGAATTACATTCAGTGGGAATGAACTGGGTTTCCTTTCTTCTCTAGGACAAAACCATCAAAGTCTTCCCTGCAACCTACCAAAGTTCAGCTGAATGGCTAAAACAGGTGCAGAAATAGGATGTAACAATTAGTGTAATTGGTCCTGCACTATCAATCACCAGTTCTCCCTAAGTAGAGAAACTGGATTTCATGAGGTTATTTCTGCAGTAAGGTGCTACTCAGGGTGAGTGATGCTGGTCCTTCGTTGTGTTCTCAAGCAGAAGAGGAGGAGGAGGGGGGAAAAAGAATGAAGAAAATATTTTTAAAATGAAGACATTTAAGGTACTGCTAATACTGAAATTGCTTCATTTGCTTTGATTTTGTTCCAGATTTGCATTACATGTCTTATTTTCTGGTTTTTTTGGAGGTATCCCTTATTATACTTGTCTTACTTTTCTCATTCTCTTTTCAAGTCTTCCTGGTGACACCTTGCTACATACTTTTTCCTTGGAAGTGCACGTTTCCCCCATGTTTTAAAACATGTGTAGTACTAAAGTGAACCAAATTACATTCAGCCTGGAGGCTGAAAGGATAGATGGGAGGAAGGTTAGTCATTTCCTTGGAAGTGAGGTAGAAGATGAAGGCAGGCAGAATATAAGTAAAATAAAAAGTAAATTATATTTAGGCAAAGCTATATGATTTTTAGTTGGCTTGTGGGAGGATTTATGAATGGACCAATCAGAGTTTGAAAATCAGACTTTAAAGCCAGCTTCAGAAGTTACTACATTTTTCCCCCCTTTAGAAATATCTCCCAGAAAAGAAAATATCTTTCATCTTTTCCTTTATGTTTCCTTCAGGAAAATTTGATTTGTTTAGGGAGAAAAACTACAGCTTTAGAACTAAATTTTAATTCTCAGCAGGCTACCGAGCCAGGTTTTGTAAGAAATCTGCCCTGAGAAGGACAAACCTGTGATTCAGAATCCCTCTCTGCTCCTCTCTCCTCCTCAGAGCAATAATTCACTGCTGACCAGTGCCCAAAGTCAGCCAGGCTATCCCCCT
Source organism: Fulmarus glacialis (assembly GCF_000690835.1). Lineage (NCBI taxonomy): Eukaryota > Metazoa > Chordata > Aves > Procellariiformes > Procellariidae > Fulmarus > Fulmarus glacialis. Next base: position 7,125 of record NW_009197119.1, read on the forward strand.
CGCCATCCTTTACCTCATCACTAGCCACCCCTGGGTGCCAGAGGTGGAGGTTTTGGACCCTCATTCCCCAGGGAGCAGGTCAGTGAGCAGCCCTGCCGATGCCTGCCTGCCCGCAGCTCGGGGCTGGGCAATGTTGCCCGCTGCACTGGCAGCACAGGAGCGCATTCAGTGCTTGGCAGAGGTTCTCCCCCAGCCCTTCTCCTCGGTTTCAGTCCCGCTTTCCAAGTCACAAGCTGGACTTCACTAAGAGAGACAGAGAGAATAGAAAAAGAAAAGTTTTAAAGGGAAAGCAAAGGTGAGCAAAGTGAGACAAAGTACAGGGTTAGCAAACGAGTCTAATAAAAAGTACAGCTTCCACTAAACACCAGAAGGAAAGCAAAAGCACCTTTAAGTGTGCTGCAGTTAGAAGACATAAAAGCAATTTAGTGGAACAAATCAAACCCCAGCAACTACTTTCCCACCTGTAAAGGCAGTAACAGAATCAGCAGCACCTGAAGGATTGCCTTTATTGTTTGAGGAATACAGCATCTCTTGTTAAGGAGCACACAGACCACAGAAATACATTACAGGGACATAGTTAGGACAGCCATCAGAGAAAAACACATATTCAGTTACCTACAAAAATAGATCGTAGTCATTTCTAGTCAGATAACTATTAAAAATAACTCTGTGGAAGTGAATTTCATGACAATTATTAGTGAAGTAAATGGACTCTTCAGCATGTGATGGTTTTATGGACATAACATCTGAATTTGAAGGTACATTCATAGAACTATGCAATTACTGAAAGTGGTAAACAGCTTTTAGAAGACATCGTCTTTATTCTCTACTGAAATCATGAATGCAATGCAAAGTAAAACACTGAAATAAAGAGGAACAACAGACGGGGCTAATAATTGTGCTGTTGCAGTCTTGAATACATAATTAAAATGAAGGAGCTTTTGCAGAATTAATTTTTTTTTTTTTTACCCCATAAACTTTTTCCATTAAAGTTCCACTGATGTAACACTTTTAATGCCAAGTCACAGACCAAAGGTGAATGTTTCTGGGAAGGTTTCTAGAAAATCAGGCAGTCTACTTGAGCTATGAAGCACCAAGCTATTTTTGCTTTGTTGAAGGTATTGTGGCCCAGGTTTGCTTTCCTAGAACTCAAACACAGCTTGTTTTAACACTTCAAAGTTGTTGTGCAGTTAATCTTCAATGAGGATGAGTATATGTGACATGTTTGGAAAGATCCATGTTAGAAATGAGAATGCGAGGCATGTATAAATTTGTTAACCTTTTAGGCTGCATCAGCTCACAGCAATGGATATTATAAGATGTGCCAAGTGTTCTTGAAGGTTATAATACTTGCCAGGTACAGTTGTATTCTTCATGCTTATCAGTCCATCTGCTGATCTCTACATCAATTTTTACCTGCAGGCTAAAAGGGGATCTTGCAATTTGTCATGCTATTTAGATATCTTCTACAGGAAAGCTTGAGCTGGGTTTTTTAATCATACTGAAGTTTGCTCTTTTTGACATTACAAATGTGTAAATTCATGCTGGGATAAATATGAATCACAGAAAAGCACTGTTCAACAGTCTGCTTCAGAAAAAAAGGAGTCTTAGTTTGAGAAAGATGTGATTTGGAGCATCCAGTAGATGAGGTATGAATTTTCTGGCTATGCTTTTTTGTCTGAAAATGTTGATTCACAGATGGCAAACTAGTTGATGTCAAAAGATTATTTTACTTCATTTTTGCCTATTGAAAATGAAAATAAAAAATAAGTTGATAAATCTAATATTTTCTACATGAAAATTTCCAGCTTGAATTGATGTGTCATTTTTTAAAAAGTTTAAGTTAACAATGAAAACCAAAACCCAATCCACAAAGATTTTTGCCTCTAACTGATTTTCTGAGGCTTGGACTTAGCTTGATTTTGGATGGAGACAACTTTCTAATCTCTTGCTCTTCCCCCACCCCCCAGTGGGAAACCATTTTTTCATTCAGCTGTAATTACCATATTTCGTTCTTAATTAGGTGTGACGTGACAAAAAATTTATCAAATATTAGGTTCATGGACTGTAATGGAAGAATAGTAGATGAAACTATACAGATCTATGTAGCTATCCATAACTGTCTCTCTAACCATCTCAGTTTGGAACTCAGAGCCTGAGAATACTATTTTAACAGTGAGCCTCACATTAAGAAATTAAAACAGAAAATCCAGGTTATTTTGAAAGGAGGAGATCTTTAGGGTAAAAAACCAAAGGCAAGTAATTAGTAATTTACACTCTTTTTTTTTTTTTTTTAGTTTTCCCCCCTTATACTAGCCCTTATACTATTATTCAGAATGCTTCAGTGCTTTTTCTGAAGGTACAAAAGATAGGAAGATATTAATCTCTCTGCTACAGCTGCTGACCTAACTACCAGCTGTGGCTCCCCGTGGATTTCTCTCCTCGCTAAAGTTTCGCTTTCAGCACTTCAGGTGCAGTTTGCCCAGTTCTGTCCCAATTTCCAAAGCCCCTCAAGCCCTCAGCCTTCATAGCTCCATGCCTTATCACAATATGCCCATATTCCTCCCAAAGCTCATCCCTGTGAGAGACCCTAGCCCCTGCCTGCTCGGTTCCCCCCGTCTCCCACCTGCCAGCCAGCGCTGGGAGGCACACAGTGGGGCTGGCCCCGTGCACCCGTGGCGGCTCCCGCTGCCCCGGGGAGCTGAGGGGGCCCCGTGGTCCCCCCGCTTTGGACCCTAGCGG
>NW_009197119.1:9897-39845 GCF_000690835.1 Fulmarus glacialis
CCCGGGGGGAGCTGAGGGGTCCCCGTGTTCCCCTCGCTTTGGACACTAGCGGTGTGACCTTCCCAGCCTTTGGTACCTCTGCCAGGTCTTGCCAAAATCGCCTGAGTCTGACTGGGGGAAGGCAATGGAAAGCAGGTGAAGGTGCCTCAGTGGTGGGATTGCTTGTGATTCGCTTTGTTTGGCTAAACACGAATCTTGCATGCAACGAAGCGTGTCTCACATTGGGCAGGGAGGGGGATCCCCTTCATACAGTTTTCTCTGAGACTGGGAGAGCCTGGGCCACCTAAGCAGGACTTTGTTGTTTCTTTAGACATCCCGTGTTTCTTTGCCATACTCACACACCCACTCGCTGGCTGTGGCTGCACTGCTGGGAGGTCGTGCCAGCGCTCACCCTCCCCATAGCTGCTTCCCATTATTTTACTGCTTCTGGGCAAAAAACGTGCTCAGAGCTTTTGTGAGTCCCCCAGGGGATCCCATCTTCCTCTTCCACCCCACAGTGAGGGAAGGGCCTGTGACCGAGGCGTCTGCACAAGCCCTGGCTTGCGTGCCTGCCTCGCAGCGTTCCTCGGTCCAGGGCAGAGTTACACAAGCTTGTCTGCATGCAGCTGTCAGAAAAATCTGAATCTGCAAGTCTCCGTCTGCAAGGCTTGGGAGCTGCAGGCATCCCATCACTTTTGATCAGCCAGCCAGAGTTGTTTATTCATTCTTTTCTTACAGAGGGTTATGTCTACGTGATACTTTTCAAGTGGATGTGAGCTACGTTTGCTCACTCGCCAAGCTGTCTTGCAACGTGCAGACACGGCCGGTGGCATTCCCGACCCAACTGAGGAGTTGGGTCACGGTCACCATGAAGACATTTGGCTCCTCACTGGGACTCTCTGCGTCACCCTCAGCACCTTGTTCCCGTCTCTCTGCCCGGTTCGGAGCGTGGCCAGAGGCCACTCCGTCGGCCCTCACATTGTCCTCGTGGTCAGCTCCCTGTCAGCAGGGCAGCGCGGCAGTGCCTTGCAGCCGGGGCAGGCACTCGGGGCAGCTGGAGCACAGCTCCAGTCAGCGCTGTAGTCTGGACTCGGGACGTTGGTTTCAGTGGTCTGGCTGGGCTCCTTATGTACAGGGGCTTTGCATCCATGGGAAAGTCTTTGAAAACCTGAGTACGTTACCCACATCTGTGTGCAGTTCTGGGTTGATACCACCGTAATTAGCGTGATCATGATGGCTTTCAGGAGCCTCAGGTCCCTCTTTTAGCTTTATAATCACAGTCTGGTCCTTGCAGAGTCCCTCATGCTTAGATTTTGGGCCTGAGTCATCTTCAGATTCAAACTTCCTCAAAGTTTGACCTATTTCTCATCACATTCTTCACATTAATGGACATGTATAATTTCTGCAGGCATCGCTATGTTCTTTTAAAAACTAACAAATCTGCAAACACTATATGCTGAATAATGCCTTCTTTTATGCTACACTACTAGGAGGTTTAAACTTGTCTGAAATGGTTTAAACCTTTGATACATTGCGTTACTCTAGAAAGAGAAGGAAATTGGCAGTCATTCATGATTTAGTCTAATCCTCTTACCTATGTTTTTTTCCATTTAACAATTGGATAGCACAGTTGAAAAAAAATCTTTACTAAAATGTTCACTCCTTTTAAATCACTTTGCTGTTCCAAGTCATAAAACTCCTGCAAACTGTAATAAATCTCAGTTCCTCATAGTAAGCGGCACTGTAGAGAGTGTAGTGTTAAAAAATGCAAAATAAGCAAATATTCAGTCAGCTAATAGCGCAGAAACTTCGGCTTTAAAAGTGACAGTAGAAGAAGCACTCACTTGCACTGATTCAGGCTAAAATTATCCTTTGTTCTTTAAAATTCCTTTTTTTTTTTCTCACTAACCATCAACAATCTTCTGATATCCTGAAAGCCTGAAATGTGTTTTCCCGCTTTAATATTACATAAAAAGCATATTCTAAAGGTCAGAAAATATTCTTTTATGGGTAAGAATTCACCCTCTACCTGTCTTCATAATCTGCTTGATTTCACAGTGCTGGCATATCCACATCAGAAAATACCTTCACCTGAGCTTTGTAGTTATTCTTCAGCTATGCCTTTTGAATGAGGTCTCAGGAGAAGAACAGGTATATGCTTTTGTGAAGAGCTCCTTACCACCCCATGAGAAGACTTCTATCTGCTTTTATTTGAGAGAGCAAGTCTTACAACAGCAACAACAGAGATGTTCAATTACTTGATGATCAGTTTACTTAATTTCTGACCTGCTTAGTGCTATTGAAGGAGAAGCAGAAAATTCTAAGGCAAATTTCAGAAATGATGAAAACTGAAGCCTAACAGGGCATGAGAAAGGTACCATATACACTCTCTAGGATCACTGAGGGTCTGGTTCACTTCAGTTCTAAAATACCTATTCCTTTTTATGGGCACACCTGAGCATGGCAGGGGACCGCAGAGGAGGTTGCCTTCAAAACTCAGACCCAGTCAGAGCTGTGCCTGGGATGTGTTGCCAAAGATTCAGCTGGAAGGCAGTACCAGAATAAGATTGTGTGTTTGATTCAGAGGGAATCCCTGCTGCTTTCAGCCCGTTATCAATATCATGAAGTCTTTGGGAAGGACAAATGCTGCTGTTTCTTTCAACATTAATTTGAAGGACAGAAAATTATTCTAGGATGTAAACACATCCTATTTGTTGACTAAAGTATGTATCTTAGCCCTATCTCCTTGTTCAGATGGCCTGAGGTTGCTGCAGAATTTTAATGAGGAAAAGGCATTTTAAATCTCATTTTCTTCTGCCCCATAACTGTTACTCCTTTCTTATAAAACAGCAAAAGTTTCTGGGACCCACGGGTGCCCTGTCAGAGGAAGAAGCTGCAAAGTCATAAATAAAGTGCAGGTTGTTGGTGAGCAACTACCTTTGTTGTTGAGAAGAATCTTTGAGGACTACATGTGTCATTGGGGCTTTGTTCATACCAGATAGTAAATACCTGAGGACCTAGTCTGGTATGTCACGCAGCCTGAAGCTAAGTCAGAAATCTCTTCAGGAGGTGGATACTTTCAAGACCTTTTCTCTTTTTAAATCAATTTTTGTTCCTTTGTGAGCTGCAGTCCTTGGTTGTGTTGAAGCAGAGGGCAAGTACATTACACAGTGTGCTCTGTGGTCCTGGTGCCCAGCTTCCCTGAGCAGGGAGGTAGCAGCTCTGTCCCACCTGCCTGCCTGGGCTTCCCCTTCCCCAGCCCCCTTGCCTTAGGGATGAGGATGTGGGGGAAGAGGAATGTGATGCTGCTGGACATGGGATTTCAGATCATTCCTGAAATCACAGTTCAGATAAGTCTTTGAAACTGTTCACAACTCTCAGATCATCTCATTGCCCTGAGTTTAGAAGGAATACCAAAAAGCAGTATGCATTAAAAGCTCGAGTTTAGTTAATATCGCTCTCGTAAAAATCTAGGCAGGCTACTGAAGTTCATTGTATCTGTGCTTCCACTTTCTACTCATGTATCCAGAGAAAGCTTTTGAATTTATTGCGGAATAAATATAACTATTGGGAAGAAAGCATATGTTATTATGTTGGTTAAAGCTTAGTATCCAGTCCATATACCGCCAGAACAAAATGCTTTTTAAATTTGCTCTCCACAGAAATTCCAGAGGCAGGTGCAACTAAGACAAACACGGGACTCTCCTCTAATTAGCAGAGTAATTAGGGATATGGGACTTATGAAAGTCATATAAACTATAAACATACAAGAACGTTAATTAATACTAAACTAATTAAGACATTCTTGAAGGATACAAATGAGGGTTGTTGAGATACCCAGCAGAGATCAAGCTCTCCATTTAAAAAGTATGAAAATGGTCAAAAGACATGTCTTTGGAGGAGATGTGACCAGTCTGCCTTCTCAGGTGACCCAATTTCAACAACCTCCACAAAAGCCGTAAGTTGTTAGCACCACCTTCTACAGAAAGAGGTAGGGAGAACTCCAACTAGTCTGAAATTGAACAGGGTAGGAAATGTATGAATAAAATTGATAGAAACTTTTTGAGCCCAGTTCCTCAGGCTAAACATCCAACTCCGTTTGCTCTTTACTCTGTCACATTATTGTTTTGTATTTAATGAAAATGCATTGTATTAACATATATAATGCAATGTGTAATTCTTCATGGAAAAACAAACAGGAGCCAATCTGAAATAGTTTGCATACAATTTGGCAATGTTTTATTTTCATTCCTTAAAACTGTTTTGCATTTGTTCCTTTTGGGCAAAACATTGTTTTGACTGCATAACTGCTAAGTGTTTATCAGTAATAAAATAAACAGCACAGGTGACTGAATGGGTTTATCTTACAATAAGGCATAAAATTCTGCATTTATGGAAAAGGTCCCCTTTCTCTCTCTGCCTTTGGTTAATCTGAATTTCCATTCTGCAGTGCAACAGTGCAGTTAGAGCGCTATTCTACGTGTGGTACCGCGGGCTGTTTCAAACATGCTCTCCATCCAACCTGCTCCAGCTGCTGACCACAATACCAAAATAGCCTCCCACTCAGCCACATTGCCCTGTTGTTCCTTGCCCCTCAAACTGATTAAAAGGGTTCTTCAGTACTTGTTCGTCAAAATGCCCACTGACTCCTGCTGGTGCTTTCTGTTTATACATGGAGTTTGAGGTCATGCCACAGAGCTGCAGCATTCTGAAACACTATTAACAGAGTATTCTAATTGCTGAGAGAACACATGCCATTAGACTTTTTGAAGTACAACAACAAATTGCCAAGCAAAATGGGTCAAAATCATTCATTTTTTAATGGGAGGGTGAGGACAGGAATTTTGCAGCTTAGTGATTAGAGTTACGTAAATAATTAGAATTGCAAAGGCTCTCCCTCATCCTTTCAAACTTCCTTTCACAGTGCCATTTCAACTGTGCCCCTTTTCTCTTCTATATATTTCTTCACTTTGCCGGAAAAGGTAACATCATTGAAAGTCAACACTTTACAGCTTCTGAGTACTCAAATGAGGAAAGACAAAATTCAGGATCTCTTAGTTTTGCCTGATGCAATTCAGAAGTTGACATTGCATCAGCTGTGAGAAAGGAACATGGCAAAAATACGAACAGGCACAGTTTGCAATATTTCTAGTGGCTTTCTGACATGTGTAGTCATGTGAAAATCTTGTGGGCTGACTCCCTGGGGAATATTTAGTCAGTAGTGCCTATCAGGTAGGAACTAAATAAGTGTGAATGTTTTTGAATGCTTGGAAAAATTATGGATGTTTCGTTCAGATGCTATAGCATTAATTAGACTTCCTGGCAATACCTGTGGTATTGGTCAGACTCGATGATCTTAAAGGTCTTTTCCAAGCTAAATGATTCTATGATTCTACTTGTGAATTTGCAAGATCTTAACAGTGGCCTGCATAATTTGGACAAAGCCATCTAAACCAAAACTGTCTGAGGTAGAAAATCTGCACTTTGCACATAGCATACACCGGGGAGAAAGATTGAGCATAAGGTATCACCGTCAGGTACTTCATAAATAATCCTTGGTATCTTATGTGTTTGCTTGTAATGCACTTACTACTAATAAGTTTGGTTCCTGAGGACGTATTAAAGACAGAGAAGGAAGGAAGATTATTCCATATGGTGGATACATGCTAGAAAAAATCCCGTGAAATGAAAATGGCTATGTCTGAGTGTAACCATGATGCAGGACCTTGAGAAAGCTGTGTGATGCCATACAGCTCTGACTCTGGAGACACCAAGAAGTCGTTGAAGAGCAATCCTATTACATGGGTATAGCACCCAATCCCTCCCTATGCAGCCCTATGTATGACCAAAGGGAACCTGGAAGAGGTAACAATGACTTTTCCAACGCATTTGTTTTCCTGGGAGGAGGATGGAGACACTGCCAGGCAGGCTGGTTCTTGTGTGCCAGTCATGTGGAGTGGGGAAATGGCACCCAGCTGGGCACTTGCAGAGACTGTGAGCTGTGTTCTTGGGCTGAAACACTACCATATTTACCTTGCCCACGGTAACATTACAGCAGCGTAAACTATGTGGGAATGTAGCCCAGAATTATTGTTCCATTTCAGAGGCTCTTTTAGTGGGCTTTCCCTGCAAGAAATTTAGCAGATAACTTCAGTCCAAAACCTTGTATTCAAATGTAGATGAGCTAAATGTGTGTGTGTGCGCGCATATGTGTGCAATCAAGATTATTCACAGCTTATTAAAGGTAATAATTTCTTGCTTTTAAATTGTAAACTTCATTAAATCCTGGGTGTGGTTTCTATAAGAACTAGGTGACCAACCACATTCATAGTCTCTGGGGACAGCTTCAGAGCACAGAGTAGCTGGAGATGTGTTTGTGCAGAATATTCTACCCACATCTGCAAATCAAAAACACATTTGCAAAATCTGAAGTGTAATTCATTATTTGAAAAACAGGCTAAATCTCTAAGATTATTTATTTGTAACTTGAAATTAAATCTGTTGTAGATGGTATTCATTTAACATGGATGAAATTATTGATTTACATATCAAGGAAAAAAAAATCAAGTCAGATAAACTGCTTTATTGCTCTGGAGGAGAGCAAGGTGAAGCTGAATATCGTTAAAGTGATTTTCTTTTTAAAGATGTTTTATAGCCTGCACTAGGTGCTCTCTAAGTTTTGTTTGTGAATAACCGCTTTACAGGTGGGACAACAGACCATAGGCAGCAAAGCAAAATGTATCTGAGCCGAGGAGTAGCCTGCCCCGGCACAAGGAGCTTTGGGGTTCCCAGGTCCCAGGCTGATGCCCACGGAGGGGGCACATGGGTAGAAGCGGCTCTGCAGCCGCTGTCCCCTTCTCCGTCAGCAATTTCTGTAAGGAACACCCATGATTAAAATCTTTTACAGGCCACCCAGAAAAGGCGCTGTGGGTCACCAGTGACCTGTCTGCAGGGCTGTCTGGTATACAGCATGTCTATTACTTCAGTCATGTTTTTAGAAGCAAACTGTGATTCAGAGGGATTTTCTTTTTTGGGTGTTCACTCTGTCAAAATCAAGACATCATGAGCAAAAGGTGGCACATGAAAGCTGTGGTCTTACAATTAGACAGCAAGAATTGCTTCAAACCCCTTGTGGAAATTCTCAGCCCCACTACTCTGTTTTTCTTCCAGGCGCAGGTACTTACTGACCGCGGCAGTGCCAGAAATCACAAGTCCATATTCCTGTGTAATTCTCAAATGTTTCCCATTGTGAGCTACCTTTTCATTCCAGTGAGAATTATGTGACTAATCCTAAGCAGTTGCATTTCTATCAAAATGTTTTTCGTATCTTTTAAATGTTGCCAGGTTGGCAAAATCTGTGATTGGTGGGACAAATGTATGCCTTGAAAAGAATAAACATGTTTCTGGAGAAACAGCATGGTAAGTCAGGCTTCTCTATAGTGTGTTCTATAGCACAATCACTCACTTCATGTTTCTGAAGGATTTCCAGGGATTTAAAACCAAATTTAATTTTAGTTTGGCACCAGTGAAATCCAGTACCAGACATCATAGAAGCAGCGATCATGAAAACAAATGAAGCTCTATGGTTAAATGGAGATTGAGTAATAAATTTAAGAGACAGAAATTAGTACAGGCTGCTATACATATGTGTTTCCTTGGGTAGGTGCCTGAGATATATTAATGGGTGACTGTGAAAATCAGGGAGTCAGGAAACTTCTCTGATCTTCAAAATGAAAACAACAAAATCCATCAGAAAACAAAAAAATAAGGTAATTCATACATCGAGGAAGGGAAAGGGATAAGCAGTACATTGTTTGTGAATTTCCAGTGCAAATAGGTCAGCTTTTCTTTCTCTCGCAGCCCTCCCTTCTCCCTTTCACTTCTAAGTGACTTGAAAGGCCTGTTTACGACCACTGCATTGATTTCCTTTCCTCTGACTCATTGCAATCTGGCTCCAGTCCTCCCCATTCAAACTAATTCACCAAGGTCTCAAATGACCTCTTTCTGGCTGACAGGGGAATCTCTGTGTCCTCTTTGACCTTCCTGTCTAATCTGATACCCTTGATCGCTCTTTTCTTGCTTGGCTTTACCCCCTTGTGGCTCTCTGTCTACCTCTTTTATTGCTCTTTCAGCATCTTTTAGAGAAGCTCCTTCTCCCTTCTCCATGGGACTCTCTCAAAGTCACTGCAGACTCCTGTTTTCTCATTGTACGCTTTTTTCCGTCTCGTTTTCTGCTATTATTCCCAGGCTGAATATTTTCACCTCTCTGTCCTGTCCGTTTCTGTGAGTTGAATTGAGAGTTTGGTGTATTCAGGATGATTCCTTGTCACCCGAAGCTAAAAGGATCACAGGCAATTCTTTAATTTGAACCCGCCACTCTTCCTCCTCTGCCCATCGCTGTTGACAGCTTCACCATTCCCCTTCAGCTCTCAAACCCATGGTCAGTTTTGACATTCCCTTGCACGTTCCTATGCGCTTAGATAATCATGGCAGGCTTGCTGCAAGGCCTGTGGGAATTAGGGGAATCTTTCTGGTACAGTCACAAAAATGTAGGCAAAGCTTTAAATAGCATCCCCCCTCCCTGCCCCCATGTTTTAAAAACCCTACCCTGCATTTCTTCTCCAAGGTCCATACCTTGGCCACCTAGGTGGCAATTTTTTCTTCTCTGGATGATGCTCTTCAAGTATTTAATACTTCTCAAGAGCATCTCTCTGATATTCCCTTACCAGTCCTCTTCTTCGGGGTTGCTCAGGGTTATGCCCTGCCAGCTGATGGACCAGTTGTTCAATTGCTGTAGTGCCATGGACTTGACAACTCAAATCAGTTAAGCTAAATTTCTGGTTCTTGTCATCCTTTGAAACCTGAGATGACATTTTTCTGAGCCCTTTGCCCTGTCAGAAGTGGTGGGCTGGACGTCCTGTCAGTGTCTTTCACAGCTTGGCCTGGTGTCACAGAATGCCAGTTGTTGTACTCCTTTTTAAACAGAAACTCCCTAAACCCCCTCTTCTCTCATCAGATGAAGGGAGGAAGCAAGTCTCCGAAAGAGCCTTCCTCTGAGGACTTCACTATAAGCCTTTTTATATGGCAGATAACCCCTAAGCATACGGGGATGGCTCTGAGCTCTGCAGTTCAGGTTTTAACCTAGCTGCAGACCTCAACAATCTTTGAATTCAGAGAAGGTTTTAATGGTCTGGACCTCCCTGAAATGAGTGGTCATGTATTTAAGATAGTGACTCCTGTCCCAAAGTGTTTGTTATCTTTTCTATACACAAGTCAATACTTTTGATTAAAATAAATCCTGCATGTGAAAATTTTAGCACATCCCAGAGCTAAAAAGCATATCTTTCAAAAATGTGCCTGTTAGGATTTTTGTGTCCAATTTTTGAGCAAATTAAAGACTCTACACCAATTTTACTTTGAAGTACCTGAAAAAGACTTCCAAGAGAAATGCTCCTCGGAGACTTTCGGCTTGCACTTACAGCACTGGAAGGCAAAGTAAAGAGACTTCCTTCTAACAACTGGGTGCAAATAAATCCCTGGATATTTAAAAGATCAACCCTTAAGATTAATATAATTAGTATCTTTCTGTGGCAGAGTTCACTCCATGGTGACTTTCCCTCTTGGAGACATACATCCACTTTTTTGTCTGTGTTTACCCACACCTTAGCAATTTTTGTTTCCAAAAGGTGCCTACTGAATTCCCATGGAGAAATTCATCAGCTGAACTATGATCTCATTTCCCTTGGCATGCCACAACACCAGACGCATCGTGTTTTCATTGCTGCAACCTAATTCCCCAAAGTACAGCAGCTGGGAGATGCTGCCAGGAAAAATGTGACAACCATAGCATAATTTACTAAAAGCCAGCAGTGACATGAGTATTGAAATATACCACCTAGGTTAACTGATACCAGACAGCCCTGTTCTAAGGGAAAGTCCTTTTTACATGAATCATGTTAGTCTCTCTCTTTTTTTTTTTTTTTTTTTTTTTTTTTTTGGGGGGGGGGGGGGAGGGGCTTGTAGTTTGCTCTAAAGTTTGACAGTTTCCAGAAATATGTATGAATATGCAAGAGGCAAAAAAAAAAAAAAAAAGAAATCAATGGATGAAATTGCTCACAGATCTTGTGATGCATTTTCATAGATTTTCCCAAGATGGAGAAATATTTGTATTAAAGTTTTTAGTGACATACACTGAAAGATCCAATAAATCCTAAGCAGTGCTTTGTTCAAACCAGAAAGGATTTAATTTTTTGTGCTTGAGTTAACAAAAATCAACAATTAACAAACATAGGAGAAAGAATTCAATTAATAAGGAGAAAACCAATAACAATCTCATATATTATACCTATATGAAAAAAAAAAGACATGTTCAAAAATTTCCTAAGTAATGATAACGCATATATTTAAAGTTGGACATACTCATTAGTGTTTGTAATACTAGAGCCTCAGTTTCTTAGAAATAAACTCTACTATTAAAAAAAAAAAAGGGATGAATCTGCAAATGCATGCAGATATCTAGACGACAATCAGAAGAAGCGAGAAATAGGTTTTAATCTTCATTTGTCATTATTCTAAATTTTACTTCTTGCCTTCATCTTTTCTAGCATATATAGATAGAAAATTAGATGCACCCTCCTAGGAAATTGGGAACGGTATTGTATTGACATTATCATTGCTTTCAAGCACACCCTTGTAGGAGATAAGCACAATGTGGGAGCATTCTCAGAGCTGCAGCGCATAACAGAAGTTGTTGGGGTTGCTGGGAGGCTGCTTCCCTCTTTCTTGTCAGCCTGCAAGCCGAGGCTTGTGATGGGCACTTTCCTGTCCTCCAGCTTAGTAGCCGCAATTGATTCACAGAGGGAACAAGTAGGCAAGAGTAAGAAAGAGCATCAGCTGAAAACAGCAGTGGCAATTAGCTGGCATCCTGTCTGCTGCCTTTTGCACACTGGACAAAAGCAGAATAGCTTCCTAGGTAACATCAGATAAAATAGCAGTAGGTTGCAATTGCTTCAAAAGGCACTAACACTGGTGAAAAGAGAAAAAAAAAACCAAACCCCTAGAGTTACTATTCTTTATGGTATAGTCTATTGAACATATTTCTTTTTGAATCAGTAATCCAATCTATACCTCATGTATTCTCCTGGACTTCTCTAGGTTTTGCTTACATAAACACTATAGCTCTTTCACTACATATGAACAAAAATTGTTCAAGATAGCATCATAACATTCAAGACTGGTTATTTTTAGCTAATATAGTCATGCAGAAAATCACTGCGTTGAAAGGGTCTTGGCTAAGGACGATAATGTCTGTCTGATCCACAGCATGGCCTCATCCCTGCTGTCTCCACTAGCTGCCTTTGAATACCTTGGTACATGGAAAGCTCCCACACTTGCCTTCAGAGCCCTGAAGCATGCAGAGGCACTTCCAGGGCACTCAAAGGATGGACTGATTCTGAATGATCTTGACCTTAGCCCTGCGGATGTGATAGTCTGTGGGAGTTACCAACTAACAAAGGAGATGGGTATGAACTGAATATCTCTTATTTTGCCTGTCATCACTCTGGGAAGTGGTAATGCAACAGAGCGGCAGCTCCTGGATAAGAATCTGCAAAGATGAAGGTTCAGAACTCGTGATCTCAAACTCTAACTCTCCCTGCTTATGGTTTCTTCTGCTCTCTGTCCTCCTCCTGTGCATTTTATTAGCCCTTCTGGGCTGCCAGCAGCTTCTAGCAAGGATGAGGAGACAAGGAGGCCAGGTTTCCCAGAGAAAGTGCTAAATGGGGACATATTTACAGTTGCCCAGGTTGGGAGATCGCTGAGTTAATAACAAGTGTCTGGAAGGAGTGGAGACTGGTGAAGAAGAGAGGAAAGAGGAAAGGAAATACCGTCTGAGGGATGACTTGTTACAGCTCTGCCTATCTTGCCCCTGAATCTTCACTTTCCACATAAAAAGAGGGTAAAGGATTAAATCTGAATGAGACGTTAAACTGAGAGTTGTTGTAAATACAGAAATAAATAAGAAAAGTGAGAAAACAGTTTTTCTCTACTGAACTTGCAACCTTTGAGATTCTCTGTAAGTTGCAACTGAGTAATAGTTACTGTGGAACAGCCTTGCATAATAATATCCAGCAGGAGCAAAAGCATCATGATAAAATCATCATTATTATTCATAGAGCTGTCATGAACAGTCTGCTTACTCTACACAATTCACCAAAGAAATACTGGTTTGCCATAGATGGAACTGTGCATTTTAAAACAGCAAAGTGCCATTCAGTGCCCTGCCCTTTCAACCACGCTGTACATACACACATAGCAGGGATCTCTCAAATTATACTGTTTTGAAAGACAGTTGAGAGAGCGAGAGAGACCAATGGCATTACAATTTTTGCAAGACTGTACTTTTTCCCACACTGAAAAACATCACTAGATGTGTTTGTGTCCACTGAGCATGCAATCATTGCTCTGGAATCACTTTTTGATACTCATTAGAAGTAGGCAGGAATTTCCTGACAAACCATTTTTCATTGCAAAAATGCAGATTCATTGAAGCCCTTTGCGAGAATGGGCCACATTAGACGGATCTTTCATTAGGAAAGATGGGACCACGGCAGGGTTGCACAACCGGGGTCTGCCCCAGGGGATGCGCTAGTCCCTCGTGGGGAGCATATCAGAGCCCTGCCGAAACCCAGGTGCCCCCGGCAGACTAACACCCACAACCTCTCCCTGCCCCAGCCCCTAGGCTGCTCTGCGGAGACTATTCCTGCTCAATTCCTGCATAGGTGAAGAAACAGCTGTGTGTGATAACATACCCATTCTAATTCTCCTTCTGTTGCAAAAGGGATTATACTAACTCAGTAGTCAGGGAGTCTCTGCGCCACTGAAATGAGGATTGGCTTCGTGTTGTAAATTATTCTGTGGGTCAGAAACCTGGTATGTTTGAAGTGACTGGTTATACCATTATCTCCAGTAGAAGCCGGATTGGCTCAGAGTAAATAAACGGGGAATTCATACAAGAGAATAAGGAAATATCAAGGAAAGAAGGATGGAAAACTTTTTATGTTGAGGAGGTTCAATATTAATAATACATGGAGTCAGAAACATGACACGCAATTCTTACATAAAAAAGCGAAGGTGGTGTCCACAGGCTATCCTCTACATGTTAATTTTGGAAGACAACCATCTGTCTGCGTAGCTTAAATGAACCAGCAGAGACCAAAGACCAACCAAACTACTCCAAGGGCCAGAAATTCAAGTAATGCTAAAGAAGGCTGGTGAGTTACTAGCTACACAAAAATATTCCCACCTTCTATGAAATGAATTTGAAAAATGTGCGGAAATATTCAGTGAAAAAAAATTAACTTTGCTGGAGAGCCCTTCGAGACAAATGTGTCACCACCCTGCCATGGTTTTTGCCTCAGCGTACCAAGCTAGGCAGAAACTGGATCTCGGGGCCAGCAGCGCAGTTGCTCTTGGAGGAGAAACCAGTGGCTGGAGCAGCACCTTTCTGCAGCGAAAGCTGTTCATTCCCAGGTGGGGTATGGGCACCCCACATTTCTGCACGGCCACAGAGCTGAAGAGTTAGGCTCCCCTGTTTCCTGCAGAGAACAGCTATCCTGAGTATTTCTCTCCTTGATTTTCTCAGTCTCCTTTATTTCGTACACAAACCCTCTGTTTTCTCTTCTGTACATGTCAGTTGAATACTCAGGAATTCACCCTTCCATTGTACAAGCATTTTTTTAATACATGTGTGTTTGCAAGTTAACTGTTTTGATAGGCTATGCTTGTGATTCATAATACCAGTTTCCGTACACTGCTTACCTATAGCCAAATATATTTATTATTTCTTTTTTTCCCCCCAGTTTTAGCATCATTGCAAGATGATTCCAGTGAACATAATTATTTCCATGCCCTCAAGATAAGGGTCTCATTACACTAATTAATTTATAGATACAGTGTGAAATGATGAGTTTTCAAAAGCAAGATGGGAAATGTTGTGAGGAAAAAAGAATTGTTATATCCATTTTATAGATGAGCACAGCCACAGAGGGTATAGCTACAAAGCTTTTGGTAGCTTCATACCCGTTTAGACTGAAACCCAAATTACCTAGAGCCAGCTGTGTCCATATTGCCTGTAGGAATCAAGTTGGACTATAAGCTACCACACTGCTTCCATGTTTTTCTCCTTGGAAAACCAGCTGATTCGCTCCAAACTACTCAGAACATGAGTCGTCTGAAGATATATGACTGACTGGGGATCCTGGAGTCATATGTGGAGCTACAGCCACGACAATATGGGTGTAACTGGAGACCAGTTAACTTGCAGACATATTCTTCAACTGGAAAACTCAAGGATGTTTTGAGTCTGTATTCAAAATACACTTGCATGGACTTGGTAATGAATACATCAGCTTCACTCAGCCTTAATATACATATAAAATGCACTGGGTTACTCTCTTATTGTTGATGAATTTAAAAACTATGCGGAATATGCTAAAATATTGAAAACCTTCCCTCTGAGCCTTCATAAAGCATGCTTTCTGAATCATATCAATGATACTTCACAGTAATTTGTATTATTACACACACAAAGAAGAATATGTACTAGTAACTGAAAGCTAGTGCAGTACTCAAAAAAGAGCCAAGAAAAACAACATACGATTAACAGTAGCTGAGAGACTGGAGAAGAGACAATATGATAGATACTGATGCTTGTGAGTGCTTTCAACCAGCAGTGACTGGGTCTGACAATGCAACTGTCCTGTAAACAGTGCAGCTAATCATAGTGTATTTCCAAAGGTCTTTCCCAAGGAACTGGATGTCCTTGAAACATATGAAGAAAGAAATTAAATACGTGGGTGAGCACAAGAAGCAAGTTGGCAGCATGTGTGCCGTACAGTGGGTGTCAACAAAATAATACTTAGGATTTCAGCTGTGCAATTGTGACAAAAGCTGTGGTAAAAAATATTACTGTCTTGTGCCCATCTGGGAGGAGGATGCTGAGGCACCCCTTGCTGGGCAGCGGGGAGCCGGGGTCTGGGGAGGGGGTGGTGAACGGTGTGACCTGTCTGCCCTCCACCCGGCGCACAGCAGGCGGTGAGGGAGGACGGGGGACCTGCCTGCCTCCGACACCATCTACGGACAGCGGGAGAAAAGAGAAAGGATCCTCCTGCCATTTCACGCATGAAAAAGGGAGGGCGGATCTTGTTCTCAGGTTTTAAATATTTTGTGGCTAAAGCTATGGAGTACTTCTCACCAGCTTCTTTTCATTTTGCAGCTTCTCCACAGGCTGATATTTAAATGTGCTTAAATATGTACCTTAACACCTAAACACCCAGACTTCTTTTATGTCTTCCATTCTTCATTTATAAAACAGAGATGATGATAATAATGTTTTTTGCCATCTTCTGCCTGTATCTTGTCCATACAGATTATAACACTTTGAAAAGATCCTGCCTCTTATCAGGCGTTTAGAGATTCCCAGTCTTGCCTAGGAACTACAGACATTGTTGTGACATAAGTAATAACAAAGCTAAGGGGAAGAAAAACAGGACATTCACAAGAGAATAGTTTAATCAGAAATAAGAAATGTTAGGGGCCTGACTGTAAAAAAACCTCACTTACATTTATGTAAAAAAATTCCCACCTAGAATATTAAAAAAAGATGGAAAGTGAGTGGACACTGTTTCCTACATAAACTAGTTTGGCTGATAAAAGATTGGAGAAAAATATAAGCTAACACTTGTGAAAAATGAAGAAAAACAGAAGGAGATACAACAAATGGTTGGCCCACTGCAAGGCTTTTAAAGAGAACACTTTACTCAGAATTAACGCACAAGAAGTAACTTGTGCAAAGATGCATATTCAGCAGGTTTTCTTTTTTATTTTATTCACTGTTTGGTCAGTTGAAGGCCTGGAGGCAATGAATTCCACTTGTACAGAATTCAACAGTGATAAATAGTTTGGAAATCACTGAACCCCTACTTGTGCTCGAGGCATTTGCATTTAGATGTTTCAAGTTTACAGCACAGTCTATTTGTTCTGTGCTGGAAAGCGGGTGACGACACCACGAGGATGTTTTCTATGAAAGTAGGTGAAAGCTGTTTCCCTGAGAATTATGCATCCATCAGTACTGTTATTAACCCTTATTGCATTTTCTTCATTATCATATTTTTCAATTTATAACATCGTGTAGAAGAATATGATATAAGACAACCTGCTAATAAATTTACTACACATCCATCTTCATACAATACCTATGAAAATGTGGAGGCTTTTTTTTTGTGGGATTGATTTCAAAGAGGGCTTTGTGAATGAATTTCTTTTTGAAATTAGGAAGTGCCTTAAATTGAACATATATTTTCAGATTCAGATAGGGTACCTGGAAGTTGTATGCAAAATATACACCATAGGAAATAAGTGGTACAGGTAATGCAATAAACCATGAAAATAAAATATAAACAATTTATATATTTACCAGGTAACTGGTAATACATTGTAACATTGCATTGTAGCATTTAGAGTTTATATATTAGCAGGCATGCCACAGCAACAGTTACAACAAGGGATGAAATGGTAAACAGTAGACTGTTGGCTACTAGTCTTCATTTCCTTTGATTTCTTATTTTGTTGTAGTCAGATTTTAAAAGTATCTAATTTGTCAGGAATCTGTCTCCTTTTAAAGGATGACTGTTGCACTAGTTGGGAACCAATAGGTGGTAGCAGGGCACGCAGCCTTGTAAATTAAGGATATGGAATTAAGTGTGTAAGGGGGAAGTGGGAACTGTTCCTAAATGTAGATTGCTTAGCTATTTTCTTCCTCCTTCAAAGGTTAGCAATGCTGGGGTCTAAAGAAAGAACTAACAATTTGCGAGGCGATCATCCAGCAGCAGAAGAGATGCCATGAAAATGGCCCATAATATAATTTGGTTTTGCTTTTTTTTTTTTTTGTTTTAAAGCCAAGAACATTCCATTATGTTAAAAATAAGTTAAGAAGTTAAGGTTGCTGTGCCAAGTACTCAGAAGTTAGGAAATGAAAATGAATGAAATTTTAATTCTTCCTGCTTCTGCATATGAATTACGATTAGTCTTTAATGTGATTGGAAGAGCTAGTCAGATGTTTTTTAGCTCACCAATATGGGCTAAGCGTTCAGATATTATGACAAAAGCTACCAAAAAGATGATCAGGAAATCAGTATTAAATGCAGTGTTCACTTAGCAATGCTGGGGAATTGTGGCTTTCACTTTTTTTGTTTCACTTTTTATAGTGAAACAAAAATTAAAAATCAAACAAATACATCATTTAAGGACTCCTGCAACAGTGAAAGCAGTGGGAGTGTTTCAAATATTTCAACAAGAGTTGGATCAGGATGAGCAAAGCTGAATGAGGCACCACCGATCAAGTAAAAAGAAAAAAAAAAAGGGGGCGTTGGGGATTAGCATCATATAATTAAAGGCTACATCATGTTCAGGAAAGCTGTTGGTGAGCCAATCTTATCGCTGGCATTTCTTACTTTTTAACTGCTTGATTTGGCATCCTTAACAGCAGTCTTTTAACATCTTTTTTAATGAACTCTACCCATGCTTCTGGGCGTGATAGTAGGCAGCAGTTCTATATGGTAGAAAATTATTTTATCCGCAGAGCTGCCGGCAGAGAACAGCATATTAAAAGTGTAATTCACTTACTGAAAAATTCTCTTCTTTTTTTTTGCCACACCCGATCTCAGAATTAGTTTCGCAGCTCTGAGGCTTGTGGAAGTCTAATCCAGCAGAAAACACTTAACACTTGTCATGGCCCCTGCTGAATACCATCTTTGTACCATTGGGAGGCAGTGCCTGGGCCGTATTGCCCAAGAAGCATAGAAGCAATTTAAAAGTTGTTTAAGAGGTCATTTAGAAATCTTCCATGTCTCGAAGGAATCATCTCGAAGGTCCCATCCCAGCTCAGTGCCTGGTTCATACCCAGAGTACTCCTGTTCCCATGAGCCCTGAGTGCTTGGAAGGGAGCAGTTTGGAGCTGTTTTAAAACTGGAAGAGCACAAAGGCGTTTGTATTCTGACTTTATACTCTCTGCACCGGTTACGCCCTCAGCTGGCCACCATAACATGAACTGAGCTCAGTGTTATTGTAGATAGTTCTTTACAACTGCGTGGAAGTGTACAAAACCTACACAACTGCTCAAAATTACAGCTAGACAAATAGAAATAGGCAAAAATCTTTGGCAAAACCAAAGAAAAAGCAGATTTAGGAATGCACCTGATAACTAGCAGGGGTGTAGATCAAAATAGTGGATGGTAGAAATAAAGCATAGAGATGCAACAAAACAATTGAAAAAAAGCTTACACTTTCACCCTGTATGGAGATTTTCACACCAAGCACCAAAGGAGAGGGGTGCAGGATTCAGGAAGGCACTGGGACAGCACAGATCTTTGCTATCTGATTTTGAGGGCTTCTCAGGGAAGTGGCAGAGAGGACTAAAATGATCCTGACATTGTTGCTGGTTTCAGCTAAGCCCTGATCTACTTGGAAGGTGAGATTCACGTTACTGCCCTAGTTCCCGTGTGCCATCACCTGTTTACCACCTCATTCCTTGTCCTTCCTATTTCTCGCCTTTAATATAATTTTTTAAAAAATAACTAACTAAATTAATAGACTTCAGCTTAGCTGCTCCAGACTGCATCTTTTGCTGCCTTATGGCCATAAGCACTTGACTGCTCAGAGTAATGGTAAAACAATCCCACAATGGTACACATTTGCTGTATACTAGCATCAAGACCATGTGCTGTGAAAATTGCTCTTAAGCAGGGATGCAACAGGTTGGAACCTGAGGAAGAAGCTTCATTTTCAATCTTTCATGTGCCTTTTGTGTATTTTGTTTGTATTTTCTGCAAAGAATCTGCTTCAGACCTTAACAGCCACAAACCCTCTAGCACATCTCAGCTAACATTTTTTTTCTCCTAAAAATGACTCTTAATATCTTTAATGTAGTTTAAAAAGAACGTCAGACAGAGTTTTCTCTTGCTAAAGGGAAAAGAGGAAGCGACATCTTTAAGTTGAAATTGTCCTTTCCACTTCATGTTGAATTAGCAAGGACTAAAATTTTTAAAGGACCTTACAATGGTGACTATGACATTGTACTGAACAGGCTGCCATCTCTCCGTAATGAATACCTCCCACGTTATTCAATTCTTTAGTGTTTGGGTGCATCGTATTAGCATTTTTGTCTGTGTGGAGACATTTAGTCCGACAAATAGAAAAAAATTAAAAAGCAAAGCAAAAACCCTTTCCTGCAGAGGTGGGAGCAGAAGAGAAAACCTGTAGAATCCTGCAAGGATGCTGCTGAGTTGACCTTTTCAGAAAATGCTCTGGTTTCATTGTTCTCTTAACATGCCCTGAGAAGAAGTGCTCCCAGCCCTAGGAAACTCTAAAATCAAAGAACTTCACATCTGACAGCTGAGAGCATTGGGAGCTGGGGAGTGCAGGTGGGAGGGACAAGTCACTGCTTCTAATAACATTACGGCAAAATAGACCTGTAAGCTAAAGTATAAAATACAATCCCAGATCTGCAGTTTGCAGTTAGGTTGGTCCAAGAGGATTTAACATCAGGATCATTATTTACTTCTTATTTTTTTGTAAAGGATAAGGTGAATAAAGTCTGTGCTTTGCTAAAGCTACTGAGGGACACATTCAATGTGGGAAGGACTGCCTGTTCCCTGAAAATTTGAGCATGCCTTCTGGTTAATATTTTCCTGTAGAAATAGTTTGTCTCACCTGAGAAGAATGATTTAGAAAACACCTGCTGTGAGATGTAATTAGAACACGAATCTGCAAAACTACAAGGCTGCTGAGACCTCACCAGGAGCAGGAGGCGCCCAGTTCCTTTGCATGCCTGCAGAGGTTTAGGGTTCAAAAATGCTCTCCGTGACTCACATTCTGCAGGTGATTATATGCACTAGGGCTGTAAATCATTTACCAAAAAAAGTGGGTGGCAACCTGATTAACACACACCGAGTAGGGAGGGAGACATAAATTACATAAAAACTCTCTTCTGTCTGAGTCATGTATGCTTAAAGCTACAACTGCAGCAAGGTTGAATGTGATCAAACAAAAGTTCCATTGTAAGGGCTTTGTGAAAGCTGTTTTAAACCGTTTAAATGATTTCTGAGAGAGAATAATAAAGATTCTCTATTTGGCTATCTGCAGATGTAAAAATAAGTTATTTAATACAGAGTTTAATTCATCAGTTGTTACCCAGCCTATACAGTTTCAGTTGTGCAAAGAAAAAAAAAAATCGGGGAATATTGCATTACGGTTTGGTTAAGACAGGTCTGAAGCCTCATAAGCAGTAAACCTGGGCTTTTAGTGAGCAGTAAGGACATCAGTTCCAGAACTGAGTGGTTTTCCTCTAAAACAACACGCTTCCAGCTCATTAAACCCAACAGTAATATTACGTAGGCTGAGGAAGAAGAGACAGCCCTTAGGTGTGTGTGGTGTAAATTTGGAGTTATGTTTCATGGATGAGCCTGAAGAAGTGATTTGTTGACTCTGCTGGCCAGATCCTCAGCCCTAGCTAAGTCCCCACTGTTTGAACCTGCATCCAGTGAAATCAGTGGGAAAGCTGCCACTGCTTCAAATGTGCTTAAGCATCAAGTGTAGAACTGGAGGTTTTTTTGTTTGGGGTGGTGGATTTTTTTTTTGTTTTGTTCTGTTTTGACACTGTTCAAACAACTTTGAGGGCTGATGAATAACGTGGCCACGAATAAGCTAGGGTGCGAGAGAAAAGAAGATTTCGAACCATCACAGCAGTGTAAATAACCTGGACACATTGGGAAATAAAACCTTTCGCTTTTAACATTGCGCTTAAAAATGTGGAAAGGAATTTTATGTTTCAGTTTCTCCAGAAAAGCTGATAACAGCTCAGTTACCCAGGAGTCTCCTACAAGGCAATTGTTCCTAAAAGTTGAAAGAATATTAAATTTGAGGGAGTTCCCCAGTTTCCAACAGAGTCCATGAAAAGGGTCTTATTGGAAGTGGGTTTCGGATCAGGTGGGGGCGAACATGGTATTTTAAGTTTATTTCATTTTAACAGTAACCTATGTGCTTATAGCTCTAAATAAGCTATGCTCCTCTTCCAATTGCATAACTTCTTGTGCTGGTTTTGGCTGGGATGGCGTTAATTTTCTTCATGGGGCTGTGTTTTGGATTTGTGCTGAAAACACTGTTGATAACACAGGGATGTTTTTGTTATTGCTGAGCAGTGCTTACACGGAGTCAAGGCCTTTTCTGCTTCTCACCCCACCCCACCAGCAAGTAGGCTGGGGGGGGCACAAGAAGTTGGGGGAGGACACAGCTAGGACAGGGATATATGACCTAAGGGATACTCCATACCATATGATGTCATGCTCAGTATATAAACTGGGGGAAGAAGGAGGAAAGGGGGACATTTGGAGTGATGGTGTTTGTCTTCCTAAGTAATCATTATGTGTGATGGAGCCCTGCTTTCCTGGAGATGGCTGAACACCTGTCTGGCGATGGGAAGTAGTGAAGGAATCCCTTGTTTTGCTTTGCTTGTGTGCGCGGCTTTTCTTTACTTATTAAACTGTCTTTATCTCAACCCACAAATTTTCTCACTTTTCCTATTCTCTTCCCCAACCGACTGGAGGAAGAGTGAATGAGAGGCTGTGTGGTGCTTAGTTGCCAGCTGGGGTTAAACCACGACACTTCTGCAAGACTAAAGATAAGAGATGACTGTGTTATAGAAGAGTTAACAACGAAACTAAGCTTTTTCTCAGATAAATGATTGTTCAACATCATCAGTGTCAATTAAAGCTGATCTGAAGGAACAAAACTAATAGGACCTACCTACTATAGAGCTGCATTCAGTGCTCCATAGTAAAGAACCACATAAATGTTTGAATTTTCTAAGTAAGTGAGACGTTTTATTTTAATCAGCCATGGGAAAAAAGTTTCACAAATAAGAGCAAGAAATGTACACCTACCCAGGTTTCAGACACTTCTCCCTGCATGCTCTGAAGCAGCTCTGTCTTTCACACCTCTGTTTCCAGACCAGCTCATTAAATGAAGGTGCAAGCTCAGATGTTTCTCCATCTTTTAAATATTGTAATGCATTCTAGCTGACAGAAGCACAGTAAGCCCTTGATTTTGTAGTTAATTTTGTAATTGACAGAGATAATGAACACTTAAGCTCCCAAGCTGTGCAAAACACACCTAACACCTTTTTCTGGTAAACATACAGTCTAGGGACCATGGGTTTCCCTTCCTCACAAATTGCGATACTTCCTTCCTTTCCTCTCACTCTTTTTCAGTCTTAGTCTTACCTCATATTTTGGGAAAAGCTTTCAATTAGGATGAATCAGTCACAACAACAGAAGGCCAGATCCTCAGCTGTGCTAAATCAGGGTTGCTCCACTGAGGTTATTCTGGCTGCAGTACAGATACACCAGTCGAAGGGACAGCTTCACTCTTCTGTCCTATGGAGACCTCAGGCAGGCTCAACATCTGGCAAAAGCACTCTAATGTCTGAAATAAAACAAGGGCTCCACAACCTGCAAGGCTAACATTTTGGTCTCCCCCAACCTCAAAATTCCCTCCCCATGTGGTATTTCAGGTATGACAGATTGAAAATTATTTACATGTTGTCTAATTTCTTGACCACTTGCAATCATAGACACAGGAATTCTTTTATTTCAATTTTATTCCTGTCTTCTCCTCTTATCTCTGCCTAACACCTGCTTAAGAGAATATATACTATCACTTTTTATTCCTTTGCTTTCAGGGTCTTTTGCTTCTTTATCTTGTCTTTTTGTTACAAATATTTTCCTATTGGGGTCTTAACTCTTGAAACGAAATCTGATTGTGAGAAAATGTTTCTAAAACAAGTTATCTCATCTTTTCTCTCTGGTTTGAAAAGCAACATAAAAAGAAAACAAAATGCTTCCTATCAAATGGCTTGTTCACATTTTTAAAATATTTTTTCTTCTTCTTTTGTTCTACTCAGCAGGTGAATCAAGAAATTTCCCAGCAAATTAGAGGTGAGTTGGCTCAGGAGATACAAACATTTTGCAGCTTGTCATTAGGAACACTTACTACAATGCCTAAGATATCTCCAGTTGGTATGCCACAAACACTCTCACGACTACATTGGAGATAGCTGAAAGCATCTGAGTACTCTGAGCATGAATCAGTCAATATAGGAAATACTTCCCTTTTCTTCTTCCACAACAGCTATGTGTCTTATTTAGCATAGTTTGAATGAAAGAAATGCAATAAATTACAGAATGAAGATCCTGCAGTTTTCCACTTACCTTGTGCATTCAGTAATTCTTCATCCTGATCTAAATAAATCTGTCTTTTAATTACAGCTTTCCTTCCGATTAGTCCAATGCAGTTCTGGACATGACTGGGCTTAATGAAACTTCTGTGTGACAAGGTGAAAGCCTGAGACAGACCCCAACAAATCAGCTTGCTGTGAGCAGGGAGGTTGGAGAAGATGACCTACACTGTTCTTTATGACTCTGAACCTCAGCTTTGTATTTCAGACAATGTGCCTCACTTTTTTTAAATGCAGCACTGCATTTTTAACAGGCACCTGTTTAGCATTTTAACAGGTGACCTGTTAATTCTCCATGTCTGCAGGAAAGCCCCTACCATAACCTTGCTCTTTAGAACAAGGACAAATAGTAATTGGACTGACCAAAAATAATTTTAAAAGATGTGTAAGATTCAAATGAGAGTTTCTTTTCTTTTTCTCTTTTTTTCTTTTTGTTTGTAAAGGAGGAAAGCTTTTACCTTACATTTTCAGCTCAGTCTGAAAGGAAAAGTTTCAGCTGGGCATAGTTAAGAAACAGAAGCAAGGTGATGTGTGGTCCTCAAACAGCTTGAGTGGGTACTTCCCCTGTCCCAAAGCCGGGGGATCGACCTTTTGTCTGATGGACTTTGCAGCTTGGCAAAATGTCTCTGATGGTGTTAGAAAGTGTTCTCTAGTGACGGGCTTCCATTTAGCATTAAATTATAAGATATTTTTCTGGATTATGGGCTAGAGCTCTCCTTGGGGTATGTTAACCCCTAGACTATACAATCATTCTCATTTGCTCTTTATCAGTATCCTGCCAGATTTATTGAATTGTCCTAAGAAGGGCAATCTATGGAAGAAAAATCTACCCTCTGGTGATACAAGTTTGTATCCATTCTGCTAAGGCAAAGTGTGGATCAGAAAGTAAATCCCCTGCTTCTTCCTTCTCCTGCTCTTTGATTTTAACTAGTCTTCCAAATATATATGTACTTTTAAAGCATCAGAACTACTCAGAGAATTCAGTTAAAATTCAAGACTATTTACGGGGCCAACGCAGCATTTTTGCAATGAATGAAATACTTGCTGAGAAGCTTTCACCAACCTTTACCTGTGGTGCATGGTATCTCAGGCTAGTTCTCTGAATTACCTCATGTCCTTTGTCTTCATCTGTATATTTTAGTAGCTATCAACAGGTACTTTTCCTCCAAGGTCTTTACTGTGCTCGTGGCTCAAGAGTCATGCACAACCACCCCAAGTCCTCTTCTCTTTGTAGCTCTAACTTCTCCCATTCCTGCAGCTGTTGCAGCAATTGAGATGGCCATTGATGTAAGGTCATTCTGCATGACCTGTCAATTGACCAAAATTTTTTATATTATATTTATATAGTTTATATTATATATGAACCACTGATTGCAAGATAATGTTCTTTACTTCACAGCAAAGGTGGTGCCTGTCTGACAGAATCATGCATCTTTAGATTCTCTGTCTTGGTTCTTAAATGTATAAGATGTATAAGACATATATAGATGTATAAATGACACTGGTGTTAAAAAGGAAGAAAGTAAGGTAGGTCCAGAAGTGTAGCTATTGGGAAAAGCTCCTGCCTGTGGTCATTATAAATTCTGTGCTAGCAAAAAATCCTCCTGGATAATTTATAGCCCATGATGGTGAAGAATATCTGAGTTTAAAGCAACAAAAGGAAAAGAACCTCTATTTCACACAGCAAGTGTGTGATCCAAAATACATTGAAGTCAGCGGGCATCTTTCCATTGGCTTCAGCAGACTTTGTCAATGATGTAAAAGTGGTTAAAGGGATTTTACTCAAATGTACCAATATTTACCCTCTGGACTTGAAAGCAGCTGGAAAATTTCAGCCTAGAAAAAGGATTTAATAAAAAAAAAAAAGATGAGCAGCTGAAAAAAAAGCATGAAAAAATTATCTGCAGCTGAAACTATCACAACTGAACAGAAGTAACAAGAGGAGAGGTAGATGCTAGCTCTTTCAGAAAGACTCACTACAAGCAAATATGGCCACGTCAGTGCGACCCAAAGAGAAACACTGAAAATCACTCAGGCCTTGATTGTGCAAAGATCTGTATGTTGGGTAAGGAAGGGTTAAGGCCAGCTAGCTTCGAAGTTGCCAGAAGTTGACAATATTTCTGCTATTTGGATACTTAGATTTTAGCATATACTTCTACGCCTGACAGCTGAGGGCTGCATGTTCTGCTATTGTCCTTACGGACTTTACATCAGTGCCCTCATTGATTTTAACACATTTTGGATTAGACCCTGAATGGGTTGTCCTTATGACAGTTCTTATATGAAGAAGGCAGATATTTTTCTTTACTAAAGTAGCTATGACCATAAACATTCCTTATTAGTGTATATACTTAAGGTGAGCTTTCAATTTACTGTAAGAAACCAATCAGCAGTGAAACAGAAAATACTACAGTCCACATTTTGCAGATAAGATAAACACTGTTTGATATACCTTTCAACAATATTAGGAAGAGTTAATTAAGATTACAAAAGTACTTTCCAACCAGCTACATGATACTCATGGTTGAAGCGTGGCCTTTAATGATGGTTTTACCATACACATGAAAGATATTGATTCAGCAAAATGTGGTTTATTTTGAAACCACTTATAAAATAATTCTCTGAGTGCCAACAGGAGGAAAAAAAACTTTCTTTCTTTCTTTTCTTTCTTTCTTTCTCCCTTTCTTTCTTTCTCACTTTCTTTATCTCTCTCTTTCTCTCTTTCTTTTTCTTTCTTTAGTTTTCTCTTCTTTCTTTTCTTTCTTTCTTTTCTTTCTTTCCTTTCTTTTTTTCTCTCTTTCTTTTTATCTTTCTTTTTTCTCTCTTTTTCCTCTCCTCTCCTCTCCTCTCCTCTCCTCTCCTCTCCTCTCCTCTCCTTCTTACCACAGCTTCCAAAATACCTATAAGCAAATTTTCAAAATGTCCATGCAGCATACAAGAAAAAAATATGTGAGGTATTATATAGTTTTTTAATATCTCATTGGATTACAGAAAGTAATAGAGATACCTCATGTCTTCACCAGCACACAAAAATAAGTTCATGTGTACATTAATGGGGCTGTTCACAGGATTGGAGTGAGGGGGAAAAAAAACAGAACAGTAATCCAGAATAGCAAACAAAACCCCTCCTTTGAGGGAGCAGTGGGAAATGACAACATACTTTCATTTTCCTACCTCTGGGGAAAGACTTTCAAAACAGTTCTGGGCATGATGTCCAAAAACTACATTCAAAGTAAAAGTATATAAACCACTACATTCAAAGAGCATTAAGCATCTGTCTTAAACTCACCAAGGTAAGGAAATTCAGAATTAAGACTGTAACTCCATACTTAACTCACACCTTTGTAGTCAGCCCATATGGAATGACAGATCACCCACTGTTAAGAGACCACTGCAATTCCAGCTTTAATGTTGAATGTCTTTGCTCTTTAAGTGCTGAACTGGATCTGGGATGTTAACTTATTTGTTGGTTTTCTTTTTCTTTCTTTTTTTTTTTACAGTAATGTGAATAAAAGCAAACAAAATGTATGAAGACTGTATGTTTTGAAATAGCTTTTCTTTTAATTTTTGTAGTCTATATTTTTTTCCAATGATCAAATTTGAAGAAAAACTAATTATGGGAAAAAACATGCTTTTTTACTATGATCTTATGCCAAGTTTCAGTCCAGAGCAAAATTTTACGGTCATGTGAACCCCTAAAAAGAGAGGTTTATAATGGAAGCATTGACAAACCCTCAAGTACAGGAGGGCAAGTAGGTGTCTCTATAATATTACTCAATAAGAGGCTTGTAATTACAGCTCTCAATAGAAGGGGGGAGTATAGGGGGAATGAAGGATTTTCCTCCATGTGACATTTCTGGCATAATTCGTGCTGAAAATTTTCCAGGGTCTGTTGAGCCATAACCACAGCTCACTTCTCCAATGACAAAATATTAATGATACAACTGTTTTTCACTAGACTTCTAGAAAAAAAGTTCTTGTTTTCTTACCAAAACTGTATTTTATTGCTTAATCTCCAATTATAGCTGAGAAAATTATTTTGAAAATTCTCTGATTTGTGAAAATGGTCCATCTCTTGTGAGAGGAAAATGCGACATTTCAGCAAAATCACACTTTATTCCAAGGAAATGGATTTTATGGGCTTTTATTGTGTGCGTTCAAAATCTCCAGCATCAAGTCCTTTGAAAATATTCTTCTCTATCAAAATTTAAACAGGTAGAAAAACTTTTCAGTGATTCATTCAGTCAGGCTACCCAGCTGCAGCTTCATCTTTAAAACTTTATGGCTACGATCTTCCATCTGTAATTCTTTCAATGTTGCATTAAAGATCACATTTGTCTGCTAGGATGTGTCACTCTTTCTCTAACATCAAGACGGTGCTCTTCCTCCAGGGAAGAATAACCACAGAACAGTCCTTCCAAACAACTTTTCAGGATGGAACCACATGGAAGAATACTGTAACTGGGATCTCCTGTAGGATATCTATCTCTAGGATAGGCAGGACGGAGGGGAAAGGAAAAGGAGAAAGATTATATAGTAATTTCATATACAGAGAGACATGGAAAGACAGGTTAAAATTAGCAGCAGAGTGGAAATGGACAGAAACATAAATTAAGGCACTCTGGTGAGGTCAAAGACTGTGAAGGAAAAAGGCGTAGGCTTTTGGCAACTATATCTGAAGATGAAGGTCCTTTTTTCATTGCACACTAATGGCCACTGTACTTGGCCCCCGCTCAGGTCACGTTCCCATTAACCTGACTTTGAGCTGTTCTTTTTCCATATTCTCTTTGATTTACAGCAGTTTAAGTAAACTGAGATTAGCTCCCCTGAAACCAAGAGAGCTTTATGCCAGCATAAATCTGATGTAGCTGAGAAGGCAGCTCAGCTTTGAGGACATTAGGATTTGGCTTAAAATGACAGTATTAAAAAACCTGCAAAATTAAGTCCTTTCTATAAAACCTTGTATGGGAAAGACAAATAATACCACTTCAGATCCTGCTTTCCAGGCTCGTTGTACGTGCCCATTGCTAAGTCCCACAGGTACTCCTTTTTCCTTGATGCTGAATGACTGACTTCCCCTCCTGTTCCTCTACGCTGGATGAAAGGCTGGCAGTGGTGTAAAATGAAAGCTAAATGCCTTTAAACCAATCAGATGAAATTCCCTTGGCACAGGCGCTGAAGAAACCCCAGTCCACAAGAGGCACAGCAGCAGCCGCGCAGGGTGAGGCTCTGGGAAGCGTTACGGTTGCCTTCAGAGCTGGTAAGGTTTTGCTGGACAAAGTTGTACACTCAGGGGGCCAGGAGTGAGGCTGTCCCTTGATGGTTTAACATCCCCTTCACCTCTCAGCCTCATCGGAGAGAGTATTGTGGTCTGCACCTCGCACAACAGCTGCATCATCCTGAAGCCAGACGGGACTGATTACACTGACCCAGCTGCACTGACTGCTTTTGACTGCATTGACATTGAGGCCACAGATTTCCCCAGGGCTGCCCCATATTGTTGTCCCAGTATTATTCGTCCTCCAAAACTGTTGCTGAACTACAGCATGTATTTTACTGTCCATATGTTCTTCTTTTTGGACAATAATATAAGAGCATATAAAAACTCACATATGAATCACACACTTGCAGGTGTACATGGAAAAATGCCAGCTATACTACGCTCAAAAAATAATAAATGAACATGCTATCTTCACTTGCACCGGATTAATGGCCCATCCATCTTTCTCAGTTGCTATTCCACCTAGCTATATTTTTTCCCATCTCTAACAGTATATGGATTTTCTTCTTCAAAGGCAAAGGCTTTTTAGTACATTCTGTCCCATAGTCACAAATTGGTTAAGCAACTATGTAACTGGCCCAGCAGCTAGTAAAAGTTTTGATTTGGGTTCAGTTAAAGCTTCCTGTGAACAGTAATAGTCTGTCACAATATTGAAAGCATGAACAAAATGGATGAAAATGGTTCTACCTCCATAAGCCACCTGAGAATCCACTCGTATGCTCACAGGCATACTTACATTTGGGGTCTGATGCTCGTTTACACCCAGCATGGCTAGTACCATTTCAGCACAGAAATGTCAAGCAGTCTTACGACAAATCCAGGTTGGGTCCTGTGAGTTTAAACTGTCAGGCAGTAGAAATGGAAAAGGGTAAACTCCTGAAAATTATTTCAACTCAACCAGAATATACACCCTACACAATGCATGGCATTCATGCAACAACAAAAATGTTTATATATGTACCACAGTGGAACAGCAAATGCAACATATCTGCAGTTTTGCCTTAAAAAGTTATGTTGGTGATGCAAGAATAATTATTTGAATGTGGAGGATTTAAATTTATAACCCTAACACCATTCAGATTTCAATTTCTAAAGCTATAATTTCTCCTGAGTGTTTAAAGGAGAAGGAAGAGAGAGGGAAGAAAGACAAAGAAAATTCATAGTAGCCCAGGTAAGCACATACCATGACCCGTTATCCACAGGACAGAGCAGTGGCTGTTGTGCTGCCTGCCTAGACTCAGGCTCTGGCTTTGCCTGAAAAGGTAGGGCTGTTGCAGGCTGCAGATTGCCCTTGGTCCTCCAGCACGTGTGTGTAATGTTGCTTGGCACCTCTGCTGAACC
>NW_009197119.1:39876-40341 GCF_000690835.1 Fulmarus glacialis
CCCCAGTCACTACTGGTCCCTCTCTTCCTCAGCTCCTCTTGGGAGGCTCTTTCTTAAGAATTCCCCATGACAGGTATTGTGTCTGTCTGTAGGGGACAAGTGCTCTTACAAGTCTGCAGTGACGAGGACAGAGCTGCAAGTGACAGACGCAGCAAAGCATAAGAGCCCTGGTGGCTGTTTTGCTGGCCCCAAGGGGAAAAAATGCAGGAAAAATCTGCCTTAGCTGCTTGGGCTTCTGAAATAATAGTTGTGTTTATGTATACATACATATTTCAGAGAAACACTTCCCCCAATGACAAGAGCTGTTTTAGTGTGCGTAGGGACTATTTTAGTGTGCGATGGGCTATTTCTTTCTTCTGTGCAAGGCTGTTTTGGATCTTGTGCCCAGATTGCGCCAAAATCTCCATTTACCAAACTTGCTCAGACCATTCCTCCCTTGGACATACTCCCTGGGGCAGTACCGAG
>NW_009197119.1:40385-60058 GCF_000690835.1 Fulmarus glacialis
TTCTGCCATGTTTTGCATGTTAGCCTAACAGTCCCAGGAAATCATGGCAAAACTCCCAGCACAGGGTACAAGTCACTGCAATAGTCAGGCCTCTGCTTCACAGTTTTCTTTCTGGGTTCAGTAGCTTTATATTTTTTTGGCAAAAAACCTGAAAATGCTACAGGGTATTTTATCCCTTTCTCCTTGAATATTATGTGCAGTTCTGGTTTTCCACATCAAAACAGTAAAACCAGAAGAGGGAAAAAGTGACAAGGATATGGACAAAGATATTGACAAAGAAATGGGGAAACTTCCTTAGGAGCACTGAATGAACTTTTCAGACTGAAAAAAAGAAATAGCACGTACACTATTAGCACACGTGCTAAAAGTCTAAGAAGGCATGAACAGCTCAGAGAATATGATTAGAAAATATTATTTACACTGTCTCAATACAAAAACAGGGGAGACATCGAGTCAAAAGATCAGTTGTCAGGGTGTGTCCTGGTTTTGGCTGGGATAGAGTTAAATTTCTTCCTAGTGCTGTGTTTTGGATTTAGTATGAGAAGAATGCTGATAACACACTGATGTTTTCAGTTGTTGCTAAGTATCCTGCCAAGGACAGCTCATACTACCACGCAGAGGATGGGAGGGAGCATCATCGGGACAGCTAGCCCAGCTGGCCAACGGGATATTCCATACCATGTGACATCATGCTCAGTATATGAATGGTAGGCGTGATCCAAGAAGTAGCGATCGCTACTTGGTTATCGGTCAGCGTGGGTGGTGAGCAATTGCATTGTGCATCACTCATTTTGTGTATTCTATCATTATCATTATTATTTTCCCTTTGCTGTTCTATTAAACTGTCTTTACCTAATCCATGAGTTTTTCTCACTCTTACCCTTCCGATTCTCTCCCCGTCCCACTGGGAGGAAGGGGGGAGTGAGCGAGCGGCTGCGTGGGGTTTGGTTGCCTGCCAGGTTAAACCACGACAGAGTGAAACATACTCGTGGTGATACTTACTCATAGACGTAAAGTCTTTGCGAAATCATTGCAGACTTTGTGTAGCCCAACAGTTTTTTGTCATTGGTGAAGCCATTGGAAATACAATCCACCAAGGGCTGTTAAAACAAACCTTCTATCTCTGGCTCAGAAATCCCTGAACTGCAGGTCACCTAGATAAGGAGAAAAATCTAGGTGAAACGCTGTCTATCACAGACACTCGCGTGAAGGAGGGAGAAGCCAGGGCTAACTTCCTTACAGACTTATAAGTGATTTCTAATCTGTCTGGATGTTTCTATGATTGACAGAAAGACCGCTCTGACTGGCCTTACCTCAGGAGTAATGTTAACGGAGTTTAAAATTTCATAGGGAGAAGATAAAGCAATAGTGAACTAAAACACCTCATAAAAATAACAATGTAAGGATTAAAATTAGGAATCCATAGAACTTTGCATTTCTGGCAGGGAAAGAAAGGAAGATTATTTGGAATCTCTGCTGAAATTTTTATATAAAAAAGCTATAAACCATGCTAAATTTACATGATTCTTGAAATTAGTAAACTGGAAGAGCCCATGGACACCCAGTGCCAAAATCCACAGCAATTCCAGCTCCTTAACCGCAGAGTTTTGAATATCTCAGCAAAATATTTTATTTTGTAAAATAGCAGTAGAGAAGTCAAATCAACGAGAAACCGATAATGCAGAGAGGATGAAGTGTAAGAAATTCCACATCTGTAACCAGAGGAATGGCAGAGAAGAAGAACTACCTTATATGACACTCCTCTTTCTACAGGAGAAGAAAAAAGCCCTGTGAGTCACCACGGCACTCCGTTGCCTGCCACATTAACTGTTAGAGCAGGAAACATCACAAGGAAATGTGAAGAGCCAGAAGCAGCAGAGGCATTCTTGAAAAAGCTGGAAAGTGAATGGCATTACAGGAGTCCAACAAAGATGAACTCACTGAACTTGGAGAAATACCTTAAGACTGCTACCCGGTAATGAAAAAAGCTAATTGAAAAAAGATTTAAAGGAATAAGGAATCTCTGGAGGTAAAGAGAGGAAATAAAAAGACAAAAAGCAGCATAATATGCAACAGAATAAAAGAAATGTATTCCAGGTGAAAGACAGTTTCTCCAGTCAGTGTAATTCATGGTATTATTATCATCATAGTGATATATTGCACCCTTGAAATACCTGTTCTTCTCAGGTGACTATAAAAGGTTTCTAGTCAGCTACCTCAGATGTTGGTATTTTTGTTTTGTGTCTAGAGTTAGGGGAGATAAATGCCATGCTGGGTCTTCAGCACCCTTAAAATTTTATAACCGCTGGGCTCTAGTCAGATTCTGCAGCCCTAGGATTTCTTTACTCTACTTTACTTTTTACTCTTTACTCTTTCTTTACTTTTTGCTGGAAAAAAAAGATGGTCTGAATAGCACTGTAATAGGTGTTAGTATTACTCTGTAAGTGTCATACATTACTTTATGATATAGAAGATCTGAGATCAAATCCTTAGTCTGAATCAGAGGACAGTCTTGAATCTTGTTCTCCCATAAGCAGAGTCTGTGCCCTCACTGTTGGCATGTCTATGGACTTGCTCATTCCCTCTCCCATTTTGATTAGAAACATCATCCGGGAGATGAAAAAACACTGTCCAAACCATTTTCTTTTAAAGTTATGTCAAAACTAGCACAACCTCACAAAAAAAATTCCTTTCAGCAAAAGAAAGTGTCCCACAACAAAAAAACCATTGGAAAATCCATTCTTAGACCTATGATGACATTTATAAGACAAACAATGGAAAGCTATGTAAGAGGACGGGAGATAACCAAGGGGAGATGAAACTGCTTAAGTTCATAAATTCCTGTGGATAGTCCAATGCAATTAAGTCTACTGAGTTTAAGTGTGGAGCCCCTGGTGTTCCCAGGAATGGATTCCTTGGTGCTACGACATCAGACGGCAGCTCCAGCAGCACCTCCCTCCTATACTAGGAAGGGAGGTAATCACTTTGAATCGTAAATCTCACTAGAAGTTGTGTGACTGGACTTGCTATGTCCATGAAAGAAATGAGGTTTGGCTCCTCAAAGGAGGAGGAGAAACTGCTGCATTGCTAATACAGAAGTTGGCCAGATCCTGTGATTTCAGTGCCGTGCTTACACTTTGGAGGGACTCTGACAGAGCAAGTGTGTCCTGTTCCATATTGTCTCTGAAGAAATCCTGTGTTTACCTGTGAGAACAGCTGTTGTGCAGTTAGTGATATGAAGTCCTTGTTAGCTACGTTGCTATTAATATGTGCTTTTCTGGGAGTATGCATCATTTTTCCTTTGGCTTCATGACCTCTCTCTTCCTCTCTCCAGATAGGGTTTCATTGCTCCTACTAATTAACCTCTTTTTGGAGAACAAACGTATTTCATTAAAATACAATGTATTACTGGGGAGGAACGAAGATTCAGCTAGTCAGGAATTATATATCATGCTGGTTTTATGGGGATATGGTAGACTTTGACTGGGATACTTCCAATCTCAGACTTAGAGGTAGAGAGAACTAACTTCTTTAGGTCTCCAAATCAAATAAATAGCAATAGCTCCTCCTGTTGTCTTCCAAACCGAATGCTTAGTACTTGAAGCAGAGGTAACCATAAAAGGTTCAGGGCTTACCTCTCACTTCTTCTTGGGGTTATTGTTACAGCAAAACAGTAATGATATGAAGAGAGGGTAAATTATGGCATGGAGGCCAGACAAGGTAACAGCTGAAACAGAAGCAGGAAATAGCTCTTCAGTCTGGTGGAAGGGATTTTAATTATATGTCTAAAATTCTGGGACTCTGCAGCATGAATAAAAATTTCAGATCAGCGTAACATTAACATGGAACTGTCATTAGAGTTTAAGTAACAGAGTTTGACCCAGTGCCTTTTACCATTGCTACAAAGATCATGCTCACTTTATTATGTTTTGATTTGAATCAGATAATATTTTGTCCTTTATTTCAACAACTTTAAGAAAATTCTATATATTTGGAGGGTGGTGGTGTTTCTTCCCAATTTTTGTTTTGCATCTGTTGTCTATGTGCAAAAGATTATCCCTAGGGCAAACTTTGAGGGGAACAGGAGGTCCCTTGTCATCTCTTTGTAACATGGTAGTCATTACTTTTAGCCTCAGATTTATAGAAAAATCCGTTTCTAGCTTCTCAATTGCAGTGAAAGAGGGCAAATGAGTGTGTGGTAATTAAGCACATAAAAATAGAGCCTTGGTTTTTTACAGATCTCCTGGCTCTTAGGTTTGAAGAAGTACTAAGGAAAAAGCATATTAATTCCAGGTTTTTAATGAGAAGATGACTTTTCTTACAATGGGACAAAAACTGTAACAAGTAAATGAGAAATTGGAAAACTGTGATTTCCAAATGGAGTGTTACAAAGTACCTGTAATAAGAGACCTGGGAGAAATGCTTTGAAAAACACTTGTATGATGTTTGAGAATATTAATACAGCATCTGCTTCTGAGTGCCTGCTGACTCCTTGCAGCCATGATAGAAAAACAAGGTGAAAAGTCATAGTCACAGTTTTCCTAAAAGGAGAGCACAGGCATACTTGCCATGTGGGAACGATAATTGCAGACTGAAATAATATGATTAGTTGTCAGTTTGTATCAGCTGAAGGCTTGTCTATACTTGAATTTTTTTTTTTTCTGGTTAGCTTGTCCTCTTCTATGTTAAAATACCTAGCGTTCTCAAACAATATTCTTGTTGCCAATCCACTGTTTTCATGTACAATAAACCCATGGTGGAAGTAGCTTTCAATGAGAGGTGATGTTTTCCACAACGGTGAAGTTTATTTGTAAAGGGTGGCTGAGCATGTGCAAAGTCCTCTACTGCGGTCCCCTGCTACTGCCGGGTCATGCTAGCTAGACCGAACTATGATATTCAATGCTACTTTACAGCCACAGTCTATTCTTCATGAGTTCGGGTACTTGAATCAGATCTCATGCCTCAGCTTATGCCTGAGGTTGTGGACTTCATTTCTCACATGCAATCATGTCAGTGCTCAGCCTTCTAGGTAGCTATCTGAACAAAACTGAGGTCAAGACCATGCCACAATAAAGGCACTCTAGATGCATATAAGATGTGTGGAGGAAAGCAACATGTTTTAAGGGAGACTTCACGAAATGAGTATCTACTATAAGGAGATGGACTATAGACTTGTGTGAGATCCCATTGCTGAGGCATTGCATCTGGTTGACCCCAGGCACACCTCTGTGGTTGCCACCCATGACATGGAACAGACAGAGTTTGTCACTGAAATCCAGGATCTGACTGGAGCACTACAAGTTCAGGGGATCACAGCCAGGAGGTCTTGCCTGAGCTGCAAGGGTAACCCTGCCTGGGAGGAGAGTCACCTGCAGGAGCTAGTGTGGGCAGGGAATTAACATCTTGGTGCTGTGCTATCAGGTGTCTGCCATTGTAGAATGTGCTGCTTTGCTTCTTTTTATCTTCTTGCCTTTCTCTCCCCAACATTTGTTTCGGAAAATAGAGGCTGCATCAGGGAAGTGCTGGGTAGAAAACTGGGTCAACTCTATTGCTTAGTGTATGTGAGAAACTCATGTGCTCTCTATTGCCTCAGACTGAGAGAAAGCAAACCCTTTTATCTGCATGTTCCCTTGACGTTACCTGGCATATATCCAGGAGCTGTACTAGAGATGTACAAGCTTCCCAGTTCTTTCCTTTGTATTGCTACATCGATACCCCACATCAATGTCACTTGCTGCCCTCTGCTTACTGCTCCCCATACTTTGACGTTTGCTCTTCTACTTCCTTTCTCTTCCTACCTCCAAAAGGCCCAAATTAGCCTCAGCCAAAATGGTGGCACTGTGTGGATTAAGTATTAAGTTTAAAGGAAGTACACTTTTCCCTGTTGCAGTAGTTACGGGGGGGGGGAAAGTGTTCTGAGCCTTTAACCAACATGAAGTATGGTATGGTAAACCAGCCAAGTCACACAACACAAACGTTTCCAGCAGAGAAAGATATTTTGGTTACTGCAGAATTCTAGCTATTTTGCAGCACCCATTATGTTGAGTACACTTTCCCCTGTTGCAGTAGTTACAGGGGGGGGAAAAAGTGTTCTGAGCCTTTAACCAACATGAAGTATGGTATGGTAAACCAGCCAAGTCACACAACACAAACGTTTCCAGCAGAGAAAGATATTTTGGTTACTGCAGAATTCTAGCTATTTTGCAGCACCCATTATGTTGATCCATGAGTGTTTTCTTTTTAGAAAAACAAGCCAAAGAATATGCTTTAATTTGATGCACAGATTGCGTGGCAATGCAGTTCACTTGGCACTTTCCATAGTGCCTGTGATTCTCTTTCACCCTGTTCCCAGCTCTGAAAACACCATTCTGGCAAATGAGATCACTACATAGTTTCTCAGCTGGACCAGTATCTCTTCGATAGATGATGTTTTCATTGTTGGAGGACACACCTAACGTGTTTCATTCTCCAAAGGGACAGCCTACTGGAGTGTCCCTGCAGTGATCAGTGATCAAAAAAATGCTATATACACCCTGAGGGAGCAATAAAGGGTTGGAAGAAGGGAATGAAGGAAACAGAGAGAAAAAAAGAGAGAAAGTCAAAGACACGGTAGAGTCGTCACAGACACAGCTGAGGAAGATAATGAAAGGGTAAAGAGGCTCCCTGGAAAGCATGGTGGATGCCATGACGGGGCAGTGTAAAACAGCCTATGTAAACTTCTCCTGTTTAATTTGTGCTTAAGGTTTTAACTTGGCACGTGATTGTGCATGTTTAATAATGCCTTTCAGTGGTCACAGTTGTGTGTTTAAAACTTTTCTCTTCTGCTGTTCACAGCATTTAATTTGGCATCTTCATTGTTATTTATTAAAAATTCATTGAAAATGTCTTTGCATTCATGGGTTCCAGTCTTGAGCGATTCATTAAAATGCCCACCTTCACTTCACTAATTCATTAAACAATTCATTAAAATGCCTGCATTCACTGAACCTTCAGATGCTTTATTTTAATCTCCAAATGTGCACAGTGTTAAAATCCCCATACACAGTACACTAAATCCCCACATGAAGCATGATAAAAGTTTTATAACATTGTACCTACCCCTTAATACACATGTTAATCACAATTAAATCTGATACGGAAAGTTGTGCACATTGTTCACAAGTGGCCTTTAAGGTTTAGAGGAGGAGTGGAATACATTCCTCATTTTATTCCTACCATTAAATCTAGCATCTCAGAGTAAACTCTTCACTGGGTCACCAGTCCAGCCATCTGCACTCTCCCTTCCTTAATTTCACAGAAGTTGAACAAGTCTCAGCAAAGAGCTGTTGTAAGAGCTTGGGTTCCCTTAACAGCCTCTTCCTTTCCACCTCATATGTCCTTACTTCCTATGCTCTGAAGTTGGTGCATCACCAAAAACCTGTTTGCATCCAACACTACAAAACTGCTCACCAGGGTTTCTTATGTGCTGCCTCAAAAATGCCAGTAGAGTGGATGGGATGAAACATGAGATACGCACAGTTTGGCTCCCAGCCCTCTGAATTGCTTTGTCTTCAGGTCAGCCTCCCAGAACATGTAATACGCAAAATGCCAGATGCAAATGCAAGATGTGTACAGCACAACAGCAGAGCAAGGGGGCTTTGAAGGCTTGACCAGAAAAGGGAGGGCTGATTTCAAAATGTCCCACTTTGATGCGAAGGACTCCAAGTGAAAAAACGTTAGCCGCGGGACAGCATGGCACGCACCGTGTATGGAACTGTCCTTGTGAGTCACTCGGTGGAGATTTGGAAAAGCTGGACCATGTTTCAATTATAAACATGTGCTAGGAATGGAGATGTCTCCTCCAGATGAGTGCCTGGATAATTTACAGCTGCTCTCTCAGTGAGACTCCCCTGTAATGTCTTCTTATACAAATATTAGTTTTTGCAAACATAGGGATTGAAAACCATCTGGCCAACTCTAAATTTCTTTGCTCAGCAGTGATGGTAGTGTAGCACTTCTTACAAAGGGCAGTGCCTCTTATAGTAAGAAACACAGGTGTGAGAGGTTCAAAGGCTTGGCTTTCAGTGTCCATTTCTGCCTTCGTCTTCATTTATTATGTACTTGAAGATGTTATAAAGACTTCAAAATATCAAGCCACACAATATGATGACCAAAATGTTTGGGGTAGAAAGTTTGATTTTAAAGAATGCAAAAGGGTACATTCGTAGGAGAAACAAATAAACAGGATTAAAAAAACTTTGGTCTGAGAAATGACCAGAGTAAATACAGATCTGTGGTGTGTGAATGAACACCTGATTGTATTTCCTTGCTTGGTGGTGAAATAAGAACAGTTCTGCATGCTGGAGGAAAGAATCTTCCATGTTATCAAATAGACATAAGTCACAGAAATAACGAATATCCTTAGATTCAGACCAGAACAGCAGGAACCAGAGAGTAAAGAACAAGAATTTGTATTTAGATTTATCTCATATACTATGACTATGTCTGACAACTGGAGAAATCATTCAAGTGGTTAATGGTCATTATTCTCACACATCATTGAACAATATGTGCAGTGATCTATAATTATTTTTCATAAATGTGAAGTCTATAACTGTTTAACAACTATTCAAGAAATTATTCCTGGTATGGATTTCCATAGAGTATAAAATCTTCCCAGTTGTAATTTTTAAAAACCATAAGCCTCTCAGCATTGGGAGAATGGTGTCATTTTCTGACTTCTCCAAGCTGTGAGTGTGAAGCAGCATCCTTTCTGGGAAGTCTGGGGATGAATTATTCCCACTGGGTAGAATTGAGCAATGCTTTTGAATAGTCAGTTCATCAGAAATACAATTTGGAGGATACTGAAATGATTTGTGACAAATGAAGCCATACTTTCAGCCAAGAAAAAAAATAGGGAGGGACAGGGGAAAGAGGAGTTGGAAAAGTTGAAAAATAAACCACAAATTTTCATTTTGAAAGTGATCAACAGGTTAGGAAAAAAAGTGTAAAAGAAACAAAACAAAGAGCTAAAGAACCACAAACAATTCAGTTCAACCTCACGCAATTTCTCACCGTGGCTCAGTCAACAAACAGAAAATTCAGATATTCATGTAGCCCTGGTCCCGAGGGGCTGGTAGCAAGCAGAGTCTTGAGGCAGCCTGTTCCCTTGCACAGTCAGGCTGTCCCATGTGCTGGGTATAAATAGTAGAGCTGTGGTAACATCTTCTAACAACACCTCCTTTTAGCTTCACTTCAGTTGCCTCATTCCTCGATTTTCTAAGGGCCAGGATTACACCTGTGACTTGTCTTTGCGGAACTAAAGAACAAACCCTTCGCATAAACTGAAGTGCATAAACTGCATAAACTGAGTGGGAATTCCCCTCTTCCCCAAAAGCTGTTCCAGAGCCTGTCAAAACCTGTGTCTTCACTGTCAGAGGATTA
This sequence comes from Fulmarus glacialis, assembly GCF_000690835.1. NCBI lineage: Eukaryota > Metazoa > Chordata > Aves > Procellariiformes > Procellariidae > Fulmarus > Fulmarus glacialis. The sequence continues at coordinate 49,809 of NW_009197119.1, forward strand.
ACCTAATCAGTGCTACCACCTCTATGGACCTGGACGTGGAGAGTCACACACTGGACATTGTAATCCTACCCTGAAAATACATTTCTTCAGAGAGGAAAAAGGATATTGGTCTATTCCACAAAACAACTGAAACAACTCACTGTGCAAACTTGGCTAGTGAGTAGTTATTTTGGCAAATATGTGTTTTTGAAGATTGGGATTTTTTTTTTCTACATAGTTACTGGTGTCTGTTCAGCAGCCTGAGGCATGTTTGCACCATTGACTGTAGAAACTACTTTTAACTTTTACTCTGCTGCTTCCTTTGGGGGCTTGAAGCATGTAAATATACTCACTCACCCAACTCTCTTCTGTGCCAGATTTGACAGAAACTAGTTTTCACTTCCCCCATCTTTATATGGGCAGTGTCTTCTTCCTTATGTTAAAAAGAAAGTCACATTTATAATATAGCTTCATTTTCATAAGGTGGCCTATTTGCGGCATGGATAATTCCTTGTTCTGCAGATCAGCAGCGCTTCATGGTTTCACATTCACTTTCTCCCTCAACTGTCCATGTCAAATGTGATGGTATGGGATGTCTTGGGTTCAGACTCCTCTTTTTCCGCAAATATATAATTTGACAAACCATTGCATATATTGTACTTCACAGTACTACGAAGAATTTCCTGACAGCTAAATTCTCTTTTGACAACATTTTGCAAATCAACCAAAATTTATGCCCAGCAGAACACTGATACCAAAAAATATCTTGCTGATGACCACATGCTATTAATGGTTCTTGCTTTCACTCCTGTACTGCAGGTTATCTTTTGTCCTGTGTCTGTCCAGAAGCTTATTTGTGAACAACAGCTCATTCAGTTGTTTATGTAAATATAAAGTTCAAATTCACTTTAGAAAGTAGTTGATTTCAGAACTAAACAGAGCTAATAAGAGCTATGAAGGTTTCTATTAAATTATATTTTTAGCAACTTATTAGACCCTGAATTTGAATGTGAGGTTGCTTGTGCATAGCAATATATTGCATACTAATTTCCTCCAGATATGCCCTTAGAGGGATAATAAATCTAGTCTTTCAATCCATCCAGAACCTTTACTTTAAGTGCCTGCAATTTTTCATCTTGATGGCAGTGGGTATAATCCAAAGCCCAGTGAAGTCAACAGGAGTCTGTTCGTCAAGTCTTTGGAATGTGGGCCAAGGATCTGTCTTGCTATTTTTTTTAAGGCAAGCTGTTCAAATGATAACCAAGCAAGTCCATCATCATTATTTTGTTCAAGTTCCTTACTGAAACCCAATTGCGATTATGAGAGCATAATGGTTAGGTTTTATTTAAGCAGGAGAATACAACCTATACAATGTGCCTTTGGAGTGAACTCAAGGTGGCATTTCTGTAGACACAAATTTCACCACAATCTCTTGAGTATTTTGTGGGTGTATGAAATGGACGGCAAGCAATAGGTGAGAAATAGTACCTCTAGCTGCCCATCCTGCAGTCTCACAGGCTTCTTCTGCTGTGAAAATTATTGGTCTGTGTAAGGGATATTTCCATTTTATATGCTGAAGACATGTTGAATGGACAGAGAATAATTATGGAAAATTTTCTTTAGAAAAATCTTCCTAGCATGTTACTGAAATACAGTGGTTCCTGTAACCAGTTTTCTGGATGCTGTGTAAAAAGGTTGGCTTTGTTTTAATACGGTTGTCACTTGCACAGAAAGTCTTTCTTCGTTAGTTGTCAGCTGCTCTGGGCAAAGAGTGTATGGTATTTCACCTCAACTCCCAAAGTGACGTGCTGGGTGAATACTGCCGAACTGAGACAGGACAATCACCTAAAAACTACGGCAGAGTTTCACAGAAAAAAATATTTACTAGGCCACCTAATCCATGTTCTTATCCCTCCCAGCAGGGAGTGTTAGACATCATGCAGTCCTATTTTAAGTGTCCAAAGCAACAGATTTAAACAGCTTCTGCAGCTTCACAACCTTCTTTCATTTATCAGTTTAATTTCATCCTGTTTTGCCTAGTTAATTCTTGCTGTAGCATCCAGCATCTTCTTGCTTCCCTGGCTACTTCTTTGTTTCAGCACATGCATTTGCCAAATTTTGAACTGCAGCTGATATTTATTTAGCAAGGAAAATAATTTTGAGATTATGACCCCTTAGACTACCCGCACTCTTGTTCTCCTACAGCTGGATTTTATCACTTGCTCCCATGTTCTTCCCCTCTCTCTGCCCTTGCCCTTGTCCTTTCCCTGCCTCTCAGACTCGCGTGTGGCTTGTCTTGTGTTCAGGCAAGGGAAAGCAGTTCTCCATGCCTTTGTACCTTCAGATCAGGATCTGCCTAAAAATGTGTGCTATCCAGATACTATGTTGTATAGTCTCCCCAGATTTTTAGATTCGATGCAGAAATCTCTGTGTGAAGTTTTGTACCTTACGTTATGAAGGAGGAAAGGCAGAATAATCATGAATGCTTCTTCACACAATAATGCTTCTGTGCTTCATGCATTTCTGTGGCACCTTACAAAATGAAATGGACTGGGTTCCTTGGCCAAACAACAATACTTATTAAAAATATTAAAATTAACAAATGAGTACTGTAACCGCAGTTTTACAAAGGCCTTCGAGCACTTGATGCTGTTACTACTCATGCTCTCCTAAAACAGCAAAAAACCCCATTGCTTTTCTGAACTGCATACTGAGCCTTACTCCCTCCACAAAAGGGTCCAGATGCTGTCATGTAACCATTTTTGTTGTCCAATTTTATTTGTCATAAGCGATCACCAGATAGAATAGACATTAGCTAGGTTTGAAAATATTTTTCTTTGACATTGTAAGCACTAGGCCTTTCAAACTGAGTTTTCAGCAAGGGCTGATCATATCTCAGCTTGCCTGGCTTCCCAACTGCCATCAGGATGTTTTTATGCCAGTTGGCTTTGGGAATTGTTCTATCATAATTTAGCATGAGAGCATTTGGTTTTGTGCTGAAAGTTGTTGATGTTTTAAAGTTTTGTGAGGACAGCAGCAGCAGCCGCCTCTGCTTCCCCGCCAGGAGACACATGCCCAGCAGGTGCCCAGACCCTGAAACATATCTCGGGGTTAGAGAGTTATCCAGAAACTTTCCACGTCAGGGCAGGGAAGTACCGGGTGATTTAGCCATTTTAGTCAGAGATACTTTCTAGAGGGCCCCTTTCACCTTTACACAGCTTATGTGAGTTTCCCCACCTAGAGAAAAATGGTTTCCACATCCTTTTGTTACCTGAAAACACGTTCATTCCTTTCATCTCACAAGTATACTCTGCTATGCTGTGCACTTTACATATAATGATCCATCTATAATTGTATCTTGACCCTGTGGTACTATACATTCAGATTCCTGTCTGGCATCCTGCAGCGCTTTCGGTCACTGGTTTCCTTAACCAGACACTCACTGTTGCCCTCTTTATTATCAAGGACCGTTGGGTTTCACTGACTTCCAAGATATTTCACAGTAACTCTTAGCTCTGTTCTCCTCAGGTTATCCGTATTTTTCTGGACTTCCTCCTTTTGCTGACTGTATGTTTTGGCAAACCTTTTGTATTTCTTGAGCTTTCTGAAGTTCTTTCTACACATTACTTCCTTCTACACATTACTTTCTACACACTACTACTCTCTAGTTTACCGCTGCAGGAATGGTGACTGATCATTGAGCTGGATTTACTTTTTATGTGTATTTTCTTTTCCTCTTTTTTATTAATTTTGGAGGGGAAGAGTTAAATATTTTTTTTGGTTTCAGCATTGGCAAGGGCTACATCTTTTCAGCACTGATTCTGCAGATGACATTTTGCATATGGCATATTCAATCATCCTCTTCATGAACTGAGCCTTTATCTTTGGAAAGATAGAAGAGAAGCAACTATGCCAGTCAGCTAATTAAGTCAAGGGCAAGTGTCTGTAATAGCTGACTTATGTGCCATGTAGTGCTGGATATTACTGTGCTCTGAGAATATTCTTTATTCAGACAGTCAAAGTAGGTGAATCAATAAGGGCACCACTTCTTAAAAGATATACTATACAGGAAAACATCTGGGTAGTTTTAGGTAGATTAAAAAGCAGCATGATACAAATGGAGCAAAAGAGAGTCTGCAGGACCTAATGTGATTTTGCAGCTACCTAACTCATCAAATGAAATAAAAATATGGCATGCAGAGTTCAGGTACTATTTTGCCAAGTTCAGCCTGGTACAGGATCGTGTTCAGCCTGGTGCAGGATCAGTGACCCAGGTCTCAGACAGCAGCACGAACGTGACACAGGCCAGGGTGGGATTTTCTAGAATGCCACGGTAGGAGCCAGTGTCTTTGCTTTGACCACGTGATAGCTTGTTCCTGCACCCAGTTTTCTATGAGATATTCGAGGTACCCCGAGAGTAACATCACAAGGTAGCAATGAGCGGCTCATTATTAGGGTAAGAAGCAGAATTCTAGCACAGCGCTCCCTCCCCCTTGCTCCTTCTTTCCAGGTTTCTGCTCAAGCTTCTAACACTCCTGTTTATGCAGAAAAGCACCCTTGCTCTCCAAGTAATTTGGAAAAAAAAAAAAAAAAGAGAGAGAGGAATGTGATTACAGTAAGTATAATTCATCAGGAGTGATAGGGAGAGAACTGACCACCCAGCATGGTAAAAGGACATTGCTTTTTCTTAGTTATTCAATATCCTAGGATAACTGGAAGTGTTTTCTGAGTATCTCAAGGGTCTGGACTATCCTGTCTTTTAGTAGTCTTTTTTTCAGCTGTTTTCCAATTTTCCTTCCTTCACCTCTGAGCAAAAAATAAAAATAGGTTAGAGAGATCTTTGCTTTCCATGGGGGTTGGAATTGGAACATGTTAACATGCTTTTTACCCACTCCCAGCATTTCTTTCATTCTTTCCACAAGTCCAGCGCTTTCTCTGCTTTTCAGAATCCTTCGGACAGAAGCTACTCAATGGTAGATGTTTTCGTACTTTAGGGCTTAAAAATAGAAGCAGCTTTAATGAATCCAATATGCTCAAAGAGCAAACATTACGTTTTCTGATATCCTTAAGGAAAGTATACTAACTTTAGGTTAGTATACCATTTGTAAACAACCACACCCATTGCTTTGCACAGAGTAGCTCACTTGCTGGTCAAAAAACCATAATGTAGTTGTGAAAGAATATCTATTAACTTCCAAAGTCACTTTTGAAAGGCTGTATTATTGCCAGTTTATGCCCATGTCCTATTCATGTTAAAAAACAAGTCACATGAGTCACAACAACCATGTCACTGGTTATAAAGAACTGCCTGATAGGGTGTTGTTTCTGACAGCTGTCTGAGCCTGAAAATGCAAGGAAAGCATGCTGTTGAGCAAGGGAAACATGAAAAGGAGACCAATAGGAGCTGTGTTTGCTGAATTATGGGCTTTGGAAATAAGGTGCTGCTGGACATCACCATATGCTTGAGAGTCAGAGCTCAGAAGAAGTAAGTGTAATTGAAACATTTAAGAGCTGGTTTTAAACTAAATCCAGCTGTCTCTGCGGTGAACTCTATTTTGAAATTAAAGGTCTACAGATTTTCAGTATCACTCAGTTCCAAAAGTTCCAAAAGGGATGTTGATGTAATAAAAATATTAAAACAAGATGGAAATTTCCTTAAGGCCTACTGTTGAATGAGAAATTTTGCTTGAAGAACAGGACGCATAGAAATGATTGCTGTATTTTCAGTTTAACAGCAAGGTGAGGTTGAACGAATCCCTCTCAGTGTTATCTGGGATGTTTTCAAAGCAACCATAGCAAACTGCGTATTGGCCTAAACTAGAAATATATCCTTTCTAGCAGATTACATTGCAAATCAGTTGCTTATTCCTCTTGTAATAGGATTTGTGTCCCTGTCCATTGCTTAGAGGTGTGTTGAGAGCAGTACTTTCTCACATAAATGCTGAAGAAGTTATAGAGCAGAGTCTGCTTTAGTCTGCAATTATCCTGGTGCAGTAGACCCAAGAGAAGTCACTGTCATTTTCATTTTTCCTCCAAAAGGTGGCTTAAAAAGAAGCAAAACCAACAAAAGGGGTTCTTTATTATGTTTGTATGAAGCCCCCATCTCCTTTAATTAACTGCTGTATAGAGCAGGGTATATACAAAGAGGATATGTGGTCAGCCAAGCCTTGGAGCCTACACAAAGACATTATTGCTGTATGTATAGGAGCCCAAAAGTGTCTTGTGTGCATATCCTATGTTTATATGTTTATCCAGTGACTTAGCACTTAGCTAGACCGGAGCTTACTCGGAAGATAGTCAGTTGTCCATATCATAATCAAAATAAAGAAAAATAGTAACTGGCATTGACTAGGCAATTACAAAGCTAAGTTTACGTCATTTCCTTAACACAGCAGTATCTTCTCTGACATTTTGAGTAACCTGAGAGGTAAGAAAAAGCTCCCACTTTTTATTTCAAAATTTGGAAAAAGACATCATCTGTTTATGCTATATTGAGCCTATTACTGGGAAAAGCAAAAGATAATAACAATGTGAAAATTAGACAACCATTTCTTTTATAACTTATGATAAATACGCATTAAAACAAAACTGTCATAATGATTAACCCTGAATATATTTATCCCAAATAAATGTTGATTATGTGCTACATTCCATATGCATTAGTTTTGGAATTTGAAAGAGTATTTATATCAAAACATAACAATAGAATCCTTCCTTCATATATAAGATGCTGTTGCCTACTTTGCTGCTACAAGTTTATTAAACAATGTGTATTTATCCATGGGAGAACTGGCAAAGGGGTTTTCCATATAAAATATCTTTTGTTTTTCATTTTTCATCTAAGGTATTTGTACCTTAGTCAGATTAATAAAACTGTATACATGGTCAACTGCAGAGGTTCAGCCAGTAATTTCTTTGGGGGGTGGACAGTTTTCTTGTGATTGAAAAACCTGTGAAGGTACCACACATCTCTCATCAACAGTGATGCAACACTGGTCTTCAAGCTTCTGCAAGAAGAAGCTCAGTTCCTCGGTCTGCATTGATATAACTTCAGACCAAGTATCTCTCCGTGATCATGGGCACCACTGATCTTTAGAAAAAGTTAGTTTGGCAATAAGGTAATTAATTGTACAGAGATAGTTCCCCTGATACACCTTCCTAACTGTAGATGAAGAGCATTCCCAACCAAAGGTTGCATATAGATGATCATACTTAATAGACAGCTGTTAATTGACCTGTCTTCTGTGAATATGTCAAATCTTCTTGTGAGCTCACTTACACTTTCAGCCCTTAAAAATCCAGTGGTAGTGGTTCCTTGAAATTTTATCTTGCTTGGAAAATGCATTTTCTTTTGTTGGTTTTATATCTGCAACCTAAAAGATTTGTTGTGTAACTTTAGTGCTGGGAGAAATTCTAAATTATTCCTGTTTCCTTTCCTATTCCCCTACCATGCATAATTTGCTATTACTATGTTTGTCACTGACTTCTTTCCCAAGTGGGAGAAACTGCTCCATACTCAGCATCATGCTCATAACCATTTGCTCTAGCTTTCTAGTTTTATTGTCTTGCATACTGCATTCAGTAAACAAGATATGAGTACATGACAGTGTAATACAGTGGAATATCGATGATTTCTGGTTTATTTTCCATACCTTTCCTAATAATTTCAGACACTGTTTTCCTTACACCTCCTCCTTTTAATTTCATGGCTTTACTGTTTAATTTTAATTTTAACCTACTTTAAACTTAATTTAAACATATTTCAAAATGAATATGGTGGTCTACCTCAATAGTCTTCCTTCTTAAAGTTAGGAAATTGAGATGCAGATCAGGAATGTTCAGGTGGGACCATTCTGCTTTCAGGGTACTGACTAAGAAATTATTCACTGTATGGCTACCACAGATAGATTGTAATACACATGTTGGTTCAGTGTCTTATGATTAAGACTGTGTAGAGAACACAGACCCCCTCTATGGGGTTCTGAAACCAGAAATCTTTCGTAAGACCAAATTGTCAGATGTCAAGACAGTGAATGGAGCAGCCCTTTGTTGGAGTTATAGACTAGGAGTGATTGTTGACCAATATGTGACACTGGGAATAAAACAAACTAAGAAAGTATGTGGAGAAGAGAGTGGTTTGTAATGCTACCAGAGGTGAAATGCAGCTGGAACACACCTTTATCTGCAAGCAACATGTGTTAGTCAAAAAGAAGTAACAGCCAGGAAGTGGCTTTAATTATGACAAACTTAATGTTTTAAGTGCCTTAAGGAAATAAAAGAAGCCAATTGTAATACTGAATGCTAATGTACTTGATGAATACCTGAAACAAGAATGACACATTTTCAAAGAGTGGACCAAAGAAGATGAACAACTGAAGAGGCTTGGATGGATCTGAGGTGGAAAGTCAATCTTTCTTACACTACTAGAGGCCGAGTGGCTGCAAAAAAGGTCAGATAATGGCTATGACCTTGGTCAAACCACAAGAGGGATTTCTGGAAACTCAGAATTGTTCATTTTTTGCAAAGCAACTTAGAGATACTGAAGAAAAGGCAGATCACGATCCAGAGTGATGTTTATAGAGTGCAGAAGATGCTTTTCAAAATGAGGAGATTGTACAGAATTTAAAATATTTCCAGTAAAAGGACCTGTAACAGTAAGCTGGCAGCCTCAAAAAGCAGCACATGAACATGTACGTCCTGTAGCAAACACCACTCACCACTGTAATTGATAGTTTTTGGAAGAAGATATAAGAAGTGCAGTGGATTTTATCATGTTGCCAGAGGTTGCAAGTACCAGCAGAATATGAATAGATAGCAAGGACAAAGAGGATGACTACAGAGCCATTAGCTCAGAGCTGTTCTTCATTGCAGTAATGGCCAAGGTAGCAGCAGAAGATGAATGAACTGTCAGCCTGAAAACAAATGGAACACTTTTTAATTTTAAGTTGGACACAGGTGCTCAAGCCAAGGTGGTACCCAGAACAGTGATATTAGCTTTGCAAAAAAAACCCAGAGGCAAAATAATAACAGGTAAATCTTGGGTTTACAGCACTGAATGTATATCTGCTGAGCATGCCCGAGTATTAAACAAAGAATAATTGGAAAGATACATGAATTACAACAGCACCTCAGAATGAATGTATATCTTTTATTTTAAAGCATGCCCCCCTGTGTTCTCAAAAAAGAGGGTGCGAACATTAGAAGGACAGTAAAAGATCTCTGCCCATCACAGGGGGGTTGGACTAGATGATCTTTAAAGGTCCCTTCCAAACCAAACCATTCTGTAATTCCATGATTCTATGACAAATGACCAATGAAATTGCATTCCATCCATCTTCCAGAGGTGAGAAATACAGAGCTAGTTTGGAAAAGCTTCATCACTCCGTAGCCTCAGTGAAAGTTTTTGTCACCCCAAGGCAAATACTCAAAGATCTAAATGCACATATTCCTTGGAGTCCCCAGAGACCAAAAGAAAAAGAAAGAAAAAAAAGGAAAGAAAGAAAAAAAGAAGAAAAGGATGAAATCCTAATTTTATACATAGATCCACTGCCTACAAGATAAGATATTAGGGGGAAAAGGAAGGTATTAAGTATTTTTCTACAACTGGATTCCACAAGTGTTCTCAGACAAAACAATAGAGTGGAGAAGAAGACTATGTCATGGTGAGTTCATCACCAAAATAAGGCAGTCCTAACAAAAGCGGGTAGACGATACAATATTTGCCAGATTATCAACATGGTGGAAGAACTGGGCTCATTTCTCCTCTGCTTGTCTACACTAACATGTAGGAAGGGACTGCTATAGTCACATTAGAAAATTGGAGATGCAGCTGCTTCTGCCTCCTGATTTCTAAAATATGATCAAATAGGGAAGATGTTGGATTAGTTAATATACAGGTTTATGTCTGCATTTCTGAAGGTCAGTATTTTTGAAGACCGGTTGTCTGAGATTGACCATGATGCAGTGCACGGGGGGAGGGCTGCAGAGTGTAGCTCAAAGGAAGCAGGAGAGAGTCCAGGAGTGCTCTCAGAGGGGTGTTTACAAAGTACGCATAGACATCTAGTAATGAAATGAATTAAGCAATCAACAATAAGAGTGAGTATATTCTGGGCAAGAATCAATCTCTTGAAGATGAATCCAATAGCAAAGATATATGTATAAAGATCTTACACCTATTAAGTTTATATATGTTATTTATCTTAACAGTAGGATATTTGCATATGCTTCAGATTTGTAGAAATCGTTAAATACATACATATTTATAATATATT